>NC_092710.1:193457055-193757055 GCF_047496885.1 Scyliorhinus torazame | reverse complement strand
TGCGTGGTGAGACGGCCCGCTAACGCCGCCGGGCCCTGCTGTTTCTTCTGCGGGCAGGCGAACCATCCCCGCCCGCGCTGCCCGGCCCGCACTGCCGCCTGCAAAGGGTGCGGCAAGAAGGGCCACTTTGTGGGGGTCTGCCAGGCCCGCGCCGTGGTCTCCAGCAACTATGGACCACCGCGGCAACCCCCCTTCAGGCCCCGACCGGCCAGCGCTCACTGCCACCCCCCTACCCTAGCGCCACGTGCAACCCACGGGCGTGGCCATTTTGCCCCCCCGGACTCCAAGCTGGGCGGGTGGGCGCCGCCATTTTGTCCATCGCCGCCGCCATCTTCTTCATCCCCGGACACCAAGTGCGACCCATGGGTGACGCCATCTTGGATGGGGCCCCAGGCCCCCAGCACGGCCAGCTACACGTTGCCCGACCAGAACTCGCAATTGCTTCATCTGGCCTCGGTGACACTGGACCAAAGTCGACCCCGGACACTCGCAACGGCTACAACGACGGTCCTCATCAACAGCCACGAGACGTCGTGCCTGATTGACTCTGGGAGCACGGAAAGCTTTGTTCACCCCGACACGGTAAGGCGCTGTTCACTTGTAACCCAGCCTGTAAATCAAAGGATCTCCCTGGCCTCCGGGTCACACTTGGTGGAGATAAAGGGGTTCTGCCTCGCGAACCTCACTGTCCAAGGCAGGAAATTCAACAATTTCCGCCTGTATGTCCTGCCGCACCTCTGCACGGCTACCCTCCTGGGGCTGGACTTCCAATGCCATTTGCAAAGCCTGACTTTTAAATTTGGCGGCCCTATACCTCCCCTTACTGTCTGCGGCCTCGCGACCCTTAAGGTCGACCCGCCTTCCCTGTTTGCGAACCTCACCCCGGATTGCAAACCCGTCGCCACCAGGAGCAGGCGGTACAGTGCCCAGGACCGGACCTTCATCAGGTCAGAGGTCCAAAGGCTGCTGGGGGAAGGGGTCATCGAAGCGAGCAACAGTCCCTGGAGAGCTCAAGTAGTGGTGGTAAAGACCGGGGAGAAGCATAGGATGGTCATAGACTATAGTCAGACCATCAACCGGTTTACGCAACTGGACACGTACCCTCTCCCCCGTATAGCCGACCTGTAAACAGGATCGCGCAATACAAGGTCTTCTCCACGGTGGACCTCAAGTCCGCCTACCACCAGCTACCCCTCCGCACTAGTGACCGCAAGTACACTGCCTTCGAAGCAGATGGGCGGCTTTATCAATTTTTAAGAGTTCCCTTTGGTGTCACTAATGAGGTCTCGGTCTTCCAACGAGAGATGGACCGAATGGTTGACCAGTACAGCTTACGCGCAATGTTCCCGTATGGGATAACATCACCATCTGCGGCCATGACCAGCAGGACCACGACACCAACCTCCGCAAATTTCTCCAGACCGCGAAAATCCTTAACCTGACACACAATAAGGATAAATGCGTGTTTAGCACCGACCGTCTAGCCATTCTAGGCTACGTAGTGCGAAATGGGGTCATAGGCCCCGAACCTGAGCGCATGCGTCCCCTTATGGAGTTCCCCCTCCCTCACTGTCCCAAGACCCTGAAGCGCTGCCTCGGCTTCTTCAGCTATTATGCACAGTGGGTCCCCAATTATGCAGACAAAGCCCGACCCCTGATCCAGTCCTCAACCTTCCCCCTGTCGACGGAGGCCCGCCAGGCCTTGAGCCGCATCAAAGCAGACATTGCAAAGGCCACGATGCGCGCCATCGACGGGTCCCTCCCGTTCCAGATCGAGAGCGATGCGTCCGACGTAGCACTGGCCGCCACCCCCCTCAACCAAGCGGGCAGGCCCGTGGCTTTCTTCTCCCGTACCCTCCATGCTTCCGAAATTCGCCATTCCTCGGTCGAAAAAGAAGCACAAGCCATAGTTGAAGCTGTGAGACATTGGAGGCATTACCTGGTCGGCAGGAGATTCACTTTCCTCACGGACCAACGGTCGGTTGCCTTCATGTTCGATAATGCACAGCGGGGCAAGATTAAAAACGACAAGATCTTGCGATGGAGGATAGAACTCTCCACTTTCAACTACGAGATCTTGTACCATCCGGGGAAGCTGAACGAGCCTCCTGATGCCCTGTCCCGTGGCACTTGTGCCACTGCACAAGTGGACCGCCTCCGAGCCCTTCACGAGGACCTCTGCCACCCGGGGGTCACTTGTTTTTTCCATTTCGTCAAGACCCGCAACCTGCCCTACTCCATCGAGGAGGTCAGGTCCGTCACCAGGGACTGCCAAATCTGCGCGGAGTGCAAACCGCACTTCTACCGGCCAGTGAGGGCGCACCTGATAAAGGCTTCCCGTCCCTTTGAACGCCTCAGCGTGGACGTCAAAGGGTCCCTCCCCTCCACCGACCGCAACACGTACTTTGTTAATGTGGTCGACGAATATTCCAGATTCCCCTTCGCCGTCCCATGCCCCGATATGACGTCTGCCACCGTCATCAAAGCCCTCAACACCATCTTCGTTCTGTTCGGTTTCCCCGCCTACGTCCACAGCGACCAGAGATCCTCATTTATGAGCAAGGAGCTGCGCCAGTACCTGCTCAACAGGGGCATTGCCTCGAGCAGGACGACCAGCTACAACCCCCGGGGAAACGGGCAGGTGGAGCGGGAGAATGGGATGGTCTGGAATGCTGTCCAACTGGCCCTATGGTCCAGACATTTCCTGGCCTCCCGCTGGCAGGAGGTCCTCCCCGACGCCCTTCACTCCATTCGGTCGCTCCTGTCCACTGCGACTAACGAGACTCCCCATGAACATCTCTTTGCCTTCCCTAGGAAGTCCACCTTCGGGGTTTCGCTCCCAACATGGCTGGCAGCCCCAGGACCCGTTCTCCTCCGCAAGCACGTGCGGCTCCACAACGCGGATCCGTTGGTTGAGAGGGTACAGCTACTGCACGCGAACCCGCAGTACGCCTACGTAGCATACCCTGACGGCCGCCAAGACACAGTCTACCTCAGGGACCTGATGCTAGCTGGGTCCCCACAACCCCCACCCACCCCATCCCATTTTGCCCCGACGCTACCCTCCCTCCCCCCGGCGCACCCCATCATAGCCCCCGCTCCAGGATGATCCGTCCTCCCCTTGGTCCCACCCGGGGATGAAGAAGAGGTCGACATGCTCCCGGAGTCACCGACGACCGACCCGACTCCGGAATCACCACCAGAGCTGCAGTGCTCGCAACGACGGATCAAGGCGCCCAATCGTCTAAATTTGTAACCTCTTTCTTAAATTTTAAACAACCTGTATGTAAATAGTTTCCCCCCCCCCCCCCCACCCCCCCCCCCCCACCCTGGACTCTTTTTTAACAGGGGGTGAATGTGGTAGTCACCACTGTTGTATTGTATATACTGCATACGAGGGGTATTACGGTAAGGCCCCTGTACTACAGGTACGTGGGTAGATCCCTGCCTGCTGGCTCCGCCCAGGAGGCGGAGTATAAATGTGTGTGCTCACCGAGCTGCAGCCATTTTGGCAGCAGCTGCGGGAGGCTCCACATTTCTGCGTAATAAAGCCTCGATTACTCTCTACTCTCGTCTCGTCGTAATTGATAGTGCATCATGGAGTTCCCCATTGGAAAAGACAGGGCTATGTGCAGCCTCGGCCGTGTGTTCTCCGTTCAGACGACTCGCATTGAATAGTCATGTGTTTCTCGGCACTGAGTGCTAGTAAACACGCGGCTAAACGCGCTCACTTGGGGTCTTTGTTCCCATTTGGGAAGATTATGCCCCCTGTTTCTTATTCCAAGGCAGTCTAATAATGGTTTCACGGGCAATGCACTGTTGTTCCTTTAGAGCCTTGAGAAGCTCATGTTTTGATCTTCGGATTGTTAAATTTTATTAGTTTTGATGCCAAGTTACATTTCCTCTACCAATGAAGATCATGGGTGGGATTTTCTATCGGCTGACGCGAGCACCGGGAGGGGGCCTTATGGGTAGCCAGAGCAGCAATCGGGCGGGTCAGATTAAGTGGCGTGGGGCAGATCGGTGGGACCTCGTTTCTTGGTCCTGGTCCGAGTCCGCCATCACGTTCGGCGCGGCCGCTGGAGGGCGCCGCCATGCGCATGCGTGGACTCGGAACCGGAAGTGTGGGGGCCCATATCCGCAGCCAAAGCTGCGTGAAGCTCTCCGGGTCCCTGCCAGCCCCCTGCAGGTAAGTGAATTGCTCTGTATTTTTTTACGAAAGTCTGGAGTGAAACGCCAGCGTTTTTACGGCTGCGTGGGGACACAGCCCAATTTTTGAAGAATCCAGCCCCCTTAGTATATCATTAGTGGGCCTGATCCGGTGTTCTCCGGGGCCTCCGCAATTCTGTGCCTTCACCGGGGCGAATTCCCGAGGTTCACTTGTGCTTTTAAAAATCGTGCAACAGGCGCTGTGGCTGCTGAGAGTGGGAGCGGGCACAGAAAGTGTCCAACTTCGCCATAGTTTGCTGACAGTCGTGCCGCTGGCCGGGTTCCGCTGCTAGGGCCGGGGGTGGGGGTGGGGGGGCAGGTATGGAACACCATTGCTGTGGCCTGCACGGCAGCCATGCAGCTGCGCATGCCACTGACTGCCCACTGTGAACTTAGGGCCACAGGTCGTATGGGTCCCCCCCCAGGCCAACCCCAAGGTGCCCTCTGGCCCCAGCCGTCCTATCACCAGGATTGATTCGCTCCAGCACAACCTGTGCCATCTTGTTGGCTGGGAATGTGTGTGTGTGGGGAGTGCAGTGTGTATGCGGCTGCAGCTTTTCAGCCTCCTGAGTGTCAATTGCGAATCTGGCGAACCGTGCACCATTTCTCATTGGAATCAATTGTGTTCCACATGGTGCTGGTGCCAGCCCCTCACAGTCATTGTATCAGTCCAGGTGTGGCACCAGTTTTGCTGTTGTGGAGGTCGGTGAACCCTGCCCCAGCATCAACAGAGGAATGGAGAATCCTGCCGCATTTCTATTGAAAAAAATCTAAAAGGTTTGATTAAGTCCTATTTCCTTTCTTGCAACAGATGATTTTTATATTCTGCTTATTGAAGTAGGCAGGTACATCAATTATAGGGTGAACCAAACATTTTTTTCTCTTCTACCTGATATGCAGATCCTCCAATCTGAATATTCAGCTGAGCAACACAGAATTTCCATGGTGCTCACTTTACCAAGAGAATCTCACAAAATGATACGGACAGTGTTGTAGACCCTTGATAGCTAAATGGAGAAGGAAGAATCCATTTACTTTGAAGTCTTTACTTGGGATAGATTTATTCACAGAGTGAAACATTACAGGTATATATATCCTGACTCCATTCAACTCTTATGGCAGTAAGTGTCTCTTTATATGTGCTTAAGTAACCATCCAATCAATTCTCCTCAACTGAATGGGCTTAACTTCAATTGATGCAACTAACAGGCAGTCTGACAACATCACTTAGATCCCACATTAGGATGCCCTAGATAATGCATATCAAATAAAAGTAAGGTGTAAACACAATGGGCTGGATTTTCAATTCAAGCTCAAGAACCTGACACTTGGATAAATCCTGGGTAAATGTCCTAATTGGGCTGGGGTGAGCTTGGCGCCCAATTTCTAGTTTTGAGCATTGCCAGGAGGTGGAAGCTGCCTGCAGATCACGAGCAGCAAAGGCAGACAGCAGCTATGATGGGACCTGCTGCTGTCTTTCAGAACAGAGGAGGCAGCACATTGAAGGGCAGCAGGATCACTGTGCAGCAAAGTTGCAAATGGCCAACTGAAATGTAATACCCACATGGGGAGGAGTGGCATACTGATATTGTCACCAGACCCAGGGTAATGCTCTGGGCACTCAGGTTCAAATCCCGCCACTGCAGATGGTGAAACTTGAATTCAATATAAATCTGGAGTTAAAAGTCCAATGATGACCATGAAACCATTGTTGATTGTTGTAAAAAACCCATCTGGCTCACTGATGCCCTTTAGAGAAGGAAATCTGCCGTCCTTACCTGGTCTGGCCTACATAAGACTCCAGATCCACAACAATGTGGTTGACTCTTAACTGCCCCTCAATGGCGATTAGGGATGGGAAATAAATGCTGGCACAGCCTGTGATGCCCACATCCCCAAAAATCCCAAATAACTCAAAATCAAGTTTTCTCAGCTTCCAGATTTTTTCAGCCTAAGCCAAAACCCTTAATTTCTGCACTCATTGAACACAACAGCTGTGCACTAATTTACAAATTGAAAATTGCCTTTTCACCCTCCCTGGCCCACTGAAAAGCTGCTCTAGGAGCTTGACAGGCTACTAATTGGAGGCAAAGACATTCCTGGTTCCCCGCGCCCTCACTTTGCATGTACTGGAGCAATGGTATGCCATCTAGAAGGCTGATTTTCAAAGTCCACCCATTCCTGTTTCAGCCCCTAAGGGCAACAAAAAATATCAGTCAGCATTCGGGCAGCATGGAAGCATAATGGTTACTGGGTTACGGGGATAGGATGGAGGTGTGGGGCTTAAGTGGCGTGCTCTTTCCAAGGGCCAGTGCAGACTCGATGGGCTGAATGGCCTCCTTCTGTACTGTAAATTCTCTGATTCTTTGATTACAGTCGGGCTGGAGTCAGATGTAGGTCAGGCCAGTAAGGTCATCGGATTTCTGTTATAACCTGCCTACTTACGATTGGCTGGGGACTAATGACTATCCCACAATCCTATGGGAGTATGAACTTCCCCAATGAGGGGGGCGGAGAAACTCCTAGTATAAATAAGCTGGCCAGTTCAGGAACCAGCAGGAAGGAGAAGGTAGCAAGGGAAGTTACTGCTACTGTTATGTATATATGTTATAGTAAATAAACGTTATTATTTTGTATCCTTAAAACTCGTGCTGGATTCTTCGTGGCCCTTACAAAACTGGCGCCGAAGGTAAAAGTGAATAGCTGTCTACACTGCTGAAGCCACCTCCCTGGATTTTTGTTGGATACAGGTTGGAAGTTGTTTTCTATTATACCATGCCTCTGTACGGACGTTTGGATGTTTTTGATGCTGCGCTGGAAAGCTGGAACCAGTACACACAACGGATGCGTTACTATTTCCGGGCAAACAATATCACTGAAAACGAGTGCCAGGTGGTCATATTGCTCACCGCCTGCGGGCCGCATACGTTTGGGGTGATTAGGAGCCTTACATACCCAGCTGCGCCGGACACCAAAACGTTTGATGAACTTGTGAATATAGTGGGGCAACACTTTAACCCAACCCCGTCCACGATAGTCCAGCGTTACCGGTTTAATACCACTGAGAGGACCCCTGGAGAATCCCTTGCCGATTTTTTTATCCAGGCTACGCGGGATTGCGGAATACTGTGACTATGGTGAGACCTTGTCAGAAATGTTACGCGACCGTTTGGTTTGCGGTATTAACAATGCAGCAACCCAGAGAAAGTTGTTAGCGGAGCCAACATTGACTTTTCAACAGGCAATACAAATAGTCTTGTCCCGAGAGAGCGCAGAGCGAGGAGTACAGGAGCTACAGGGAATGGAAGTGCATGTATTGGGGTGCAACCCTTTCCGCCCAAAAACGTCCCCCCGCACTCCTGCGGTACCTTGGGCAAGGCAACGACCGGACCGACGCCAGTGGCCATCGGACATTCCTCCCCGAAGGGAGCCTTCTCCAGAGCCAATGGATGAGGAGCCATGTCCGTGTCAGACTTGTAGGCGCCGACCCCGTCGCGGACGGCGGTCCTGGGGACGCCAGAGGCGCCGTCGTTCCGACCGAAACTGGGACCAACCCAGGGGCCGTACCTTCCATGTGGATGAACCTGCGGCGACCACTCCTGAGGACGTGGAGACGGAGGACGACTGCCTGCAGCTGCATTGTGTGGCAGCTCCCCGTGTGGCCCCCATTAAGGTGACAGTACGGGTCAATGGCCACCCGCTGGAGATGGAGTTGGATACTGGCGCAGCGGTCTCCGTGATCGCCCAGAGGACATTCGACCGCATCAAGCAGGGTATACAGACCCCTACATTAACTGACTCACAGGCCAGGTTGGCCACCTACATGGGGGAACCACTGGACATTGCAGGAACCACAATGACCCCTGTTGTCTATGGACGCCAGGAGGGGCGTTTCCCACTTATCGTAGTGCGTGGCCATGGGCCCAGCCTGTTGGGTCGGGACTGGTTGCGCCATTTGCAGTTGCAATGGCAGCACATCCTCCAAACAGTTTCTGGGGGGTTGACTGAGGTGCTAGGACGATACCCAGAGGTATTCCAGCCTGGTTTGGGGAAAATAAAAGGGGCCGTAGCCCGTATCCAAGTTGAACCAGGAGCCATGCCGCGCTATTTCCGGGCGCACCCAGTGCCTTACGCTTTGCTTGAGAAGGTAGAAAGGGAGCTCACTCGTTTGGAGAGTTTGGGTATTATCAAGCCCGTCCGTTTTGCTGACTGGGCAGCACCAATTGTACCAGTAATGAAGCCAGATGCCACAGTTCGCTTGTGTGGCGACTATAAACTTACAGTGAATACAGTTTCCCGACTCGACCGATACCCAATGCCTCGCATGGAGGATCTCTACGCGAAACTTGCAGGTGGACTCTCATTCACAAAATTAGATATGAGTCACGCCTACCTGCAGTTGGAGCTGGACCCTGCCTCCCGACCATATGTAACAATTAACACACATCGGGGCCTGTATGAATATACACGGTTGCCCTTTGGAGTATCCTCTGCCTGCACAATTTTTCAACGTGTTATGGAGGGCATTTTGAGAGGTTTACCACGTGTGGCTGTCTACCTAGATGACGTGTTGATTACAGGGACGTCGGAGCAAGAGCATTTGGAAAATCTGGAGGCTGTCCTTAGACGCCTTTCGGAGGCTGGAGTCCGTTTACGTCACACAATGTGCGTATTTCAGGCAAAAGAAGTAGTCTACCTAGGTTATCGGGTGGACCGCGAGAGTCTGCACCCCGTCGCAGAGAAGGTGCGCGCGATTCAACAGGCCCCCGCCCCGACTGACACTTCGCATCTTCGTTCTTTTCTCGGTCTCGTAAACTATTACGGGAAGTTCCTCCCCAATCTGGCAACTACGCTGGCCCCCTTGCACCTGCTGCTAAAGAAAAACCACACCTGGGTTTGGGGTCAGCCGCAAGAAACCGCTTTCCGGCGGGTAAAGCAACAATTGTCGTCGTCTGGGTTACTAACCCACTATGATCCGGGAAAGCCTTTGCTCGTCACATGTGATGCATCCCCGTATGGTATTGGGGCTGTCCTGTCCCACAAGATGGAGAACGGGGCCGAGCGACCGATAGCTTTCGCCTCCCGCACATTGACTGCAGCGGAGAAAAAGTACGCGCAGATCGAGAAGGAGGGCCTGGCAGTGGTTTTCGCGGTGAAACGCTTCCACCAGTATGTGTACGGCCGCCATTTCACTATCGTGACTGACCGTAAGCCCCTGCTGGGACTCTTCAGAGAGGATAAGCCAATACCGCCCATTGCTTCTGCACGGATCCAGCGCTGGGCTTTGTTGCTTGCTGCATATGAGTATTCTCTGGAGCACAAACCAGGTACGCAGATAGCAAATGCCGACGCACTGAGCCGATTGCCTTTATCGACCGGCCCCATGTCGACCCCCACGACCGGTGAGGTGGTTGCAACCCTAAATTTTATGGACACCTTGCCTGTCACGGCATCACAGATCCGTGAGTGGACCCAGACGGAGCCAGTCTTGTCAAAGGTTCGGCACATAGTCCTGTATGGTGGGCAGCATAGACAGCTCCCAGGCGAGTTGCGGGCATTTTCCTCCAAGCTGTCAGAATTCAGCGTGGAAGACGGCATCCTCTTGTGGGGGACGCGTGTGATTGTCCCGGAAAAAGGCCAGGAGCTGATATTATCAGACTTGCACAATGGGCATCCGGGTGTGACCAAGATGAAAATGTTGGCCCGGAGTTATGTCTGGTGGCCAGGCCTCGACACCAACATTGAGAAGGTGGCCCAAAACTGCTCCATTTGCCAGGAGCATCAGAAGCTTCCGCCGGCCGCGCCCCTACATCACTGGGAATGGCCAGGGCGGCCTTGGGCACGCTTACATGCAGATTTCGCAGGCCCTTTTCAGGGATCCATGTTCCTTCTACTAATTGACGCCCAGTCCAAATGGCTGGAGGTGCATAAGATGCAGGGGACAACGTCTTGCGCAACAATTGAAAAGCTGCGTTTATCATTTAGTACGCATGGCCTCCCCGAGGTGCTGGTCACGGATAATGGCACTCCATTCACGAGTGAGGAGTTTGCTAGGTTTACAAAGATGAACGGCATCCGCCATATCCGCACTGCCCCTTACCACCCGGCTTCAAATGGGTTGGCAGAGCGTGCAGTGCAAACATTCAAAAGAGGCCTAAAGAAGCAGTCTTCCGGATCAATGGACACGAGACTGGCTCGCTTTTCGTTTACGTACAGGACCACCCCCATGCAGTGACTGGGGTAGCTCCCGCAGAACTCCTAATGGGTCGAAGACTTCGCACCCGCCTTAGTATGGTCTTCCCGGACATTGGCGCAAAAGTACGCCGCACACAAGAACGGCAGGGACAGGGATTGTCTCGGCATCGTCCGTTTCGGCAGTTTGTGCCCGGTGACCCAGTATTCATGCGGAATTTTGCTGGTGGTGCCCAATGGGTTCCTGGTGTAATCTTTCGCCAAACGGGCCCTATATCTTACCAAGTGCAAGCCCAGGGTCGCCTCCAACGAAAACATGTAGACCACGTCCGGTCCAGAAGATCATCCCCTCAAAAGATTCCCCGCCCCCGGAGCTCAGTTCAACAGCCGCAAAGACCAGAGACAAGGGAAGGTAGTCCTCAAAATCTTCCACTGGTGCCTCACTTGAAGCCTGCGCAGGTCGTTACGGGACCGAATGGAGATAGAGACGCTGACATGACGGAGGCAGCAGACTCTGACTCCGAGATGGAGACACAGGATGAATCAGAGGGGGAATCCTCGGGTCCACAGGCCGTGGATGTACAACCGCGCCGTTCATCACGGAAGCGCCGGTCTCCGTCTCGTTATACGCCGCCTGATCCAGCGCCGCGTGCAAATGGCGACGGCCTGCGGCCAAACGAGTTTGACGCCTTCCTTCGCCAGGGTCTTCGGTGGATTCCTTGGACTTTGGGGGGGGGAGGGATGTTATAACCTGCCTACTTACGATTGGCTGGGAACTAATGACTATCCCACAATCCTATGGGAGTATGAACTTCCCCAATGAGGGGGGCGGAGAAACTCCTAGTATAAATAAGCTGGCCAGTTCAGGAACCAGCAGGAAGGAGAAGGTAGCAAGGGAAGTTACTGCTCCTGTTATGTATATATTGTTATAGTAAATAAACGTTATTATTTTGTATCCTTAAAACTCGTGCTGGATTCTTCGTGGCCCTTACAAAAATTTCCTTCCCGAAAGGACATCAGTGAACCAGATGGGTTTTTACGACAACTGACAATGGTTACATGGTCATCATTAGACATTTAATTCCAGATGTTTATTGAATTCAAATTTCACCATCTGACGTGATAGGATTTGAACCTAGATCACCAGAGCTTTAGTCTGTAAAGGTACCATTGTAGACTGCAAAAAAATGGACAATATATCACTTTTAATTTCTATTTTGTGAGGCGAGAAGGAGCAGGAGTGATCCTTCTGGGCCTATAAAAATCTCCAATCATGGCTGGTCCATTTCAGCCCCCCCCGAAAACCAGTTCCAAACATCAGACAGGAACTACTGGCCAACTCGAAATGGGAAAGGTAAGATTTCCCGCCCTCCCACTCTCGGACATTGGCAAGCTGCAACAAAGTGTTGTTTTTGAATTTACAACTTGCCAGTAACATTTAAATGAAGATAAATCAAAAAATGGCTAAGGCCTTTAAACAGAAGTCAAAGAGCATCCTGAGCAATCCAAAAATCAATGGTGCTCGGGAATTTCCCGTGGCAGTAGCTGATTCATGGGGCACAAGCAAGGCCCCTCAATCCCTAATATTTCATTAATTTTTGTTATATTCTGTTCTTCCAGCACTTAGGATCTCCTATGCCTTGGTACTAATTGGCCAACTCACCATTTCCCACCAGTACCACTGCTAACAAATAGGTTTCTCAAATGGAATCCCCTTCGCCCCATTTAAGGTTTATTGAAGAGGACCAATGAAAGGATGCCAGTTCAGGTTGTATGAGAAGCGCGTATATGCACCAACTTGAATCTTAAGAGGGGACCAAACTTCACTCCGGCAGACAGAGGCTCCTATTTCTAAAGAAAGCTGGGGCTACACACCCAAAAGCACCACTAAGGTAGCTGAATGTCTAATTGAAACAATGAATCTTTCTTCCAAATTGTCTCCTATGTTATTATTTCAATTATAACCCTTGCGAGACGCACAGGGACACCTCATTGATCACTCTGTGGGACTCGTGGGATCCGAGTTCGTCCGCTAGAGGGCAAAGGCCCGCCAAGCTCAGGCTCATAAACTCGCTTTATAAACGCCAGCCCCGACTGGGACCAATATTTTGGGTAGTCCCAACTGTGACCGTTGAGTTGTAAGCAGCGTTGCGGCATTTACTTTTTGTTGACAATAAATGCTGTTTAACTTACCTTCTCAGGCCTCCAGAGCTTTTATACTGGCGATGACAACGGGTATGATTCTGGACATTCTGACTGCACTGAAGTACCCCAGTACTGGAGCAAGGTCAGCAGGATTTTGAAAATGCCACTTTTCGGAAGGCTGGAGGCCTTTGACCTAGACGTGGAAGACTGGGCCTAGTATATTGAACAGATGCAGTATTTCACCCAGGGCAAATGGTATTGTGGAAGATGACAGACAGAAGGTGATAACTCCTGACACTCGACATTCAGTGTAATCAAGAGCCTCACGTAGCCAGTGGCCCTGAACTCGAGATCCTTTACCAAACTCATGGAACTTTTCGTTAATCATTACAACCCCAAGCTTTTGGTAATAATGCAGAGGTACAAGTTCAATACGGCCGGACAAACTCCTGGGAAATTGATTACAGAATTTTTGACAGGCCTTCACAAGTTAGCTGAACATTGTGACTTTAGTCCATCCCTCCCCTAGATGTTAAGAGATTGTTTGGTTTGTGGAATCAGCAATGTGGCAACTCAGAGAAATGTATTAGCGGAGCCGGCCTTGGACATGAAAAGAGCCAAAGAACAGACACTTTCGCTCGAGAATGTGGAAAAGGCGGTCCAGAAGCTCCAGGGTTCTGTGGATTACAGCATACACAGCGTTGGGCAGCCCCCATTCTGAAGAGCGAACCCTCCCTCCCCACCCCAAAGATAAGGCTTACACAGGCAGGAAGAGTGATGAGGTCTTGCAGAAGGAGTTCAGTGAGTTAGGGAATAAGCTAAAAAGCAGGACCTCTAGGGTTGTAATCTCAGGATTACTTCCTGTGCCACGTGCCAGTGAGGCTAGAAATAGGAGGAGAGTGCAGCTAAACATGTGGCTGAGCTGGTGGTGCAGAAGGGAGGGTTTCAGATTTCTGGACCACTGGGATCTCTTGTGGGGCAGGTGTGACCTGTACAAGATGGACGGGTTACATCTAAACTGGAGGGGCACCAATATGCTGGCTGGGACGTTTGCTAGAATCACTCAGGAGGATTTAAACTAGTATTGCAGGGGAGTGGGAACCAGAGTGCTAGCTTAGAAGGAGTAAAAACAGAAGAGGAAATAGAGCACAAAAATAAGACAACAACATCATCCTGTCTGCACAAAAAAATAGTGGTTTGAAGTGTATTTGTTTCAATGCCAGAAGCTTGGCGGGTAAGGCAGATGAACTTAGAGCACTTATTAGTATTTGGATATACAATGTTGTGGCTATCACAGAAACATGGTAAAAGGAAGGGCAGGATTGGGAGCTGAACGTTGGAGGGTATAGATGCTTCAGGAGAGATAGAGGGGGATATAAAAGGGGTGGGAGAGTAGCATTACTGGTTAAGGAGAATATTATAGCCGTACTGCGTGTGGTGATATGCATCACTGTATATACATAAGGGGTTAATGTAAATACACTACAACTAAGTAAACACTAGAGGGAGCACCGGAGATGTCATGATGTGCAAACATGCAGCTAATGAACACTTAGAATAGGACACAACCAATGAGCAGTCAAGAGACCCAGAGGTGGCATTACCACAAGGGGCATTACACAACCCATATAAAAGGACAGGGCACACATGCTCTGTCTCTTTCCACAGGCAGACATCTAGAGAGTACATCAGGGTTGATTAGCAGCATCACACCCAGCACGTGGCTTGGATCAGACTGGTTTAGTTAGACTGAGTTACTACAGTTAGATTAGCAGGAGAGTCAAAGTCATTTAAGAACTGTGTTAATAGAGACTTCCGGGTGCGGCGATGACCAGCTAAGTCGCACGTGTCGGCAGCTCCCGGTGGAACGGACTTTTGGGCTCTTAATAGGAGCCCCAACGGCAATTTTAACGGCAAAAAACACTGGTAATCCAGAAGGGAACCCCCCTGGACACGGATGGAAAAAAGAGAGGAAAGTGGCCGGATTGCGGTGGATCCTCTAGAGCAGCGGCCAGGAAGGCAGGCACAAAGTAAGATGGCGTCGGAAGGAGGCAGTTTAATATGGGGCCCTGACCAACAAGAACAAAGAAATGTACAGCACAGGAACAGGCCCTTCGGCCCTCCAAGCCCGTGCCGACCATGTTGCCCGACTAAACTACAATCTTCTACACTTCCTGGGTCCGTATCCTTCTATTCCCATCCTATTCATATATTTGTCAAGATGCCCCTTAAATGTCCCTATCGTCCCTGCTTCCACTACCTCCTCCGGTAGCGAGTTCCAGGCACCCACTACCCTCTGCGTAAAAAACTTGCCTCGTACATCTACTCTAAACCTTGCCCCTCTCACCTTAAACCTATGCCCCCTAGTAATTGACCCCTCTACCCTGGGGAAAAGCCTCTGACTATCCACTCTGTCTATGCCCCTCATAATTTTGTATACCTCTATCAGGTATCCCCTCAACCTCCTTCGTTCCAGTGAGAACAAACCGAGTTTATTCAACCGCTCCTCGTAGCTAATGCCCTCCATACCAGGCAACATTCTGGTAAATCTCTTCTGCACCCTCTCTAAAGCCTCCACATCCTTCTGGTAGTGTGGCGACCAGAATTGAACACTATACTCCAAGTGTGGCCTAACTAAGGTTCTATACAGCTGCAACATGACTTGCCAATTCTTATACTCAATGCCCCGGCCAATGAAGGCAAGCATGCCATATGCCTTCTTGACTACCTTCTCCACCTGTGTTGCCCCTTTCAATGACCTGTGGACCTGTACTCCTAGATCTCTTTGACATTCAATACTCTTGAGGGTTCTACCATTCACTGTATATTCCCTACCTGCATTAGACCTTCCAAAATGCATTACCTCACATTTGTCCGGATTAAACTCCATCTGCCATCTCTCCGCCCAAGTCTCCAGACAATCTAAATCCTGCTGTATCCTCCGACAGTCCTCATCGCTATCCGCAATTCCACCAACCTTTGTGTCGTCTGCAAACTTACTAATCGGACCAGTTACATTTTCCTCCAAATCATTTATATATACTACAAAGAGCAAAGGTCCCAGCACTGATCCCTGTGGAACACCACTGGTCACAGCCCTCCAATTAGAAAAGCATCCCTCCATTGCTACTCTCTGCCTTCTATGGCCTAGCCAGTTCTGTATCCACCTTGCCAGCTCACCCCTGATCCCGTGTGACTTCACCTTTTGTACTAGTCTACCATGAGGGACCTTGTCAAAGGCCTTACTGAAGTCCATATAGACAACATCTACTGCCCTACCTGCATCAATCATCTTAGTGACCTCCTCGAAAAACTCTATCAAGTTAGTGAGACACGACCTCCCCTTCACAAAACCGTGCTGCCTCTCACTAATACGTCCATTTGCTTCCAAATGAGAGTAGATCCTGTCTCGAAGAATTTTCTCCAGTAATTTCCCTACCACTGAAGTAAGGCTCACCGGCCTGTAGTTCCCGGGATTATTCTTGCTACCCTTCTTAAACAGAGGAACAACATTGGCTATTCTCCAGTCCTCCAGGACATCCCCTGAAGACAGCGAGGATCCAAAGATTTCTGTCAAGGCCTCAGCAATTTCCTCTCCAGCCTCCTTCAGTATTCTGGGGTAGATCCCATCAGGCCCTGGGGACTTATCTACCTTAATATTTTTTAAGACACCCAACACCTCGTCTTTTTGGATCACAATGTGACCCAAGCTATCTACACCCCCTTCTCCAGACTCAACATCTACCAATTCCTTCTCTTTGGTGAATACTGATGCAAAGTATTCATTTAGTACCTCGCCCATTTCCTCTGGCTCCACACATAGATTCCCTTGCCTATCCTTCAGTGGGCCAACCCTTTCCCTGGCTACCCTCTTGCTTTTTATGTACTGCGGCGTTGCGTGGAAGAACTCAAAAAGGAGATGAAGAAGGAGCTGTTGGCCCCGATATTACAAGCGATTGAGGGGCTAAAGGAGGAGCAAAAGACCCAGGAACAGGAGCTTCGGGTCATGAAGGCAAAGGCTGCTGAGAATGAGGACGACATACAGGGCCTGGTGGTGAAAACAGAGATGCACGAGGCACAACACAAAAGGTGTGTGGAAAGGCTGGAGGTGCTGGAGAATAATGCGAGGAGGAAGAATTTAAGGATTCTTAGTCTTCCCGAAGGTGTAGAAGGGGCGGACGTCGGGGCATGTGTGAGCACGATGCTGCACTCGTTAATGGGATCAGAGGCCTCGACGGGTCCGCTGGAGGTGGAGGGAGCCTATCGAGTTATGGCGCGAAGACCGAGGGCTGGAGAAATTCCTCGAGCCATAGTGGTGAGATTTCTCCGAAATAAGGACAGAGAGATGGTCCTCAGATGGGCAAAGATAACTCGGAGTAGTAGGTGGGAGAACGCGGTGATCCGCGTATATCAAGATTGGAGTGCGGAGGTGGCGAGAAGGAGGGCAAGCTTTAATCGAGCCAAGGCGGTGCTGCACAAACGGAAGATTAAATTTGGAATGCTGCAACCGGCAAGACTGTGGGTCACACATCAAGGGAAACACCACTACTTCGAAACTGCAGATGAGGCGTGGACATTTATTGTCGAGGAGAAACTGGAGTGAGCGGGCCAGAAAAAGAACGTTTGGGACAAAGTGGGGGGGGGGGGGAATATGTGGGATGAAGGAGGGGAAAAGAGGGAAGAGATGACTTCCCAAGTTGTTAATCCTGCGACCCTGTAACTTTTCTCTCTTCCCCATGTCGTGGGGGAGGGGGGGAGGGAGGATGAGGAGCTGAGGGCGCCGGCCATTGGGGGCGGGGCCAAAAGGGAAGCGCGGGCTTTGTTCCCGCGCTATGGTAATTACGGCGGGAACAGGGAAGCAGGAAGGAGGGGGCCTCGCACAGTGTGAGCCGAGGTCACGGGGGGAAGCCGAGGTCGGCCAGAGTTTGCTGACTTCTGGGAGCAACATGGGGGGTGCAATTACGCTAGTTTGGGATCTAGCGGGGGGGGGGGGTTAACTGGGTTGCTGCTGCTGGGGAGAAGGGGGAGCTGGTATGGGGGGGTGGTCGGGGCGGGGGGGGGGGCGCCGCTTGGGGGAGATACGGCTACGTGGGAATCGGGTGAGGAGCTGGATTGAAAAAGGAGATGGCTAGTCGACAAGGGGGGGTGGTAAAGAGCCCCCCAACCCGGCTGATCACGTGGAATGTGAGAGGGCTGAACGGGCCGATTAAGAGGGCACGGGTACTCGCACACCTAAAGAAACTTAAGGCAGATGTGGTTATGCTTCAGGAGACGCATCTGAAGCTGATAGACCAGGTCAGACTACGCAAAGGATGGGTGGGGCAGGTGTTTCAATCGGAGCTAGACGCAAAAAACAGGGGGGTGGCTATACTAGTGGGGAAGCGGGTAATGTTTGAGGCAAAGACTATAGTGGCGGATAGTGGGGGCAGATACGTGATGGTGAGTGGTAAATTGCAAGGGGAGGCGGTGGTATTAGTGAACGTGTATGCCCCGAACTGGGATGATGCCAACTTTATGAGGCGTATGTTATGACGAATCCCGGACCTAGAAGTGGGGAAGTTGGTAATGGGTGGAGATTTTAATACGGTGCTGGACCCAGGGCTGGACAGGTCGAGGTCCAGGACCGGAAGGAGGCCGGCAGCAGCTAGGGTGCTTAAGGACTTTATGGAGCAGATGGGAGGAGTAGACCCCTGGAGATTTAGTAGACCTAGGAGTAAGGAGTTTTCGTTTTCCTCCTATGTCCACAAAGTTTATTCACGAATAGATTTTTTTGTTTTGGGAAGGGCACTGATCCCAAAGGTGACGGGGACGGAGTACACGGCTCTAGCCATTTCGGATCATGCTCCACATTGGGTGGACCTGGAGATAGGGGAAGAAAAACAACAGCGTCCACCCTGGAGAATGGACATGGGATTATTGGCAGATGAGGGGTGTGTTTAAGGGTGAGGGGGTGTATTGAAAGGTACTTGGAACTCAATGATAATGGGGAGGTGCGAGTGGGAGTGGTCTGGGAGGCGCTGAAGGCAGTGGTTAGAGGGGACCTGATATCTATTAGGGCACATAAAGGAAAGCAGGAGGGTAGGGAAAGGGAGCGGTTGTTGAAAGAACTTCTGAGGTTGGCAGACAATATGCGGAGGCACCGGAGGAGGGACTGTACAGGGAAAGGCAAAGGCTACATGTAGAATTTGACTTGTTGACTACGGGTAATGCAGAGGCACAATGGAGGAAGGCACAGGGTGTACAGTACGAATACGGGGAGAAGGCGAGCAGGTTGCTAGCCCACCAACTGAGGAAAAGGGGAGCAGCGAGGGAGATAGGGGGGGGTGAGAGATGAAGAGGGAGAGATGGAGCGGGGAGCGGAGAGAGTGAATGGAGTGTTCAAGGCATTTTACGAAAGATTATATGAAGCTCAGCCCCCGGATGGGAAGGAGAGAATGATGTGCTTTCCAGATCAGTTGGAATTTCCTAAGGTGGAGGAGCAGGAGAGGGTGGGACTGGGAGCACAGATTGAGACGGAGGAAGTAGTGAAAGGGATTGGGAGCATGCAGGCGGGGAAGGCCCCGGGACCAGACGGATTCCCAGTTGAATTCTATAGGAAATATATGGACTTGCTGGCCCCGCTACTGATGAGAACCTTTAATGAGGCGAGGGAAAGGGAGCAGCTGCCCCCGACTATGTCAGAGGCAACGATATCGCTCCTCCTAAAGAAGGAAAAAGACCCGCTGCAATGCGGGTCCTACAGGCCCATTTCCCTCCTGAATGTGGACGCTAAGATTCTGGCCAAGGTAATGGCAATGAGGATAGAGGATTGTGTCTCGGGGGTGGTTCATGAGGACCAAACTGGGTTTGTGAAGGGGAGGCAGCTGAATACAAATATACGGAGGCTGCTAGGGGTAATGATGATGCCCCCACCAGAGGGGGAAGCGGAGATAGTGGTGGCGATGGATGCCGAGAAAGCATTTGATAGAGTGGAGTGGGATTATTTGTGGGAGGTGTTAAGGAGATTTGGCTTTGGGGATGGGTATATCAGGTGGGTGTACAGTTGCTGTATAGGGCCCCGATGGCGAGCGTGGTCACGAATGGACGGGGGTCTGACTATTTTCGGCTCCATAGAGGGACGAGGCAGGGATGTCCTCTGTCCCCGTTATTGTTTGCACTGGCGATTGAACCCCTGGCCATAGCATTGAGGGGTTCCAGGAAGTGGAGGGGAGTACTCAGTGGGGGAGAAGAACACCGGGTATCTCTGTATGCGGATGATTTGTTGCTATATGTGGCAGACCCGGCGGAGGGGATGCCAGAGATAATGCGGATACTTGGGGAGTTTGGGGATTTTTCAGGGTATAAACTGAACATGGGGAAAAGTGAGTTGTTTGTGGTGCATCCAGGGGAGCAGAGCAGAGAGATAGAGGATTTACCGTTGAGGAAGGTAACAAGGGACTTCCGGTACTTGGGGATCCAGATAGGCAAGAATTGGGGTACATTACACAGGCTTAATTTAACGCGGTTGGTGGAACAGATGGAGGAGGACTTTAAGAGATGGGACATGGTGTCCCTGTCATTGGCAGGTAGGGTGCAGGCGGTTAAAATGGTGGTCCTCCCGAGATTCCTTTTTGTGTTTCAGTGCCTCCCGGTGGTGATCACGAAGGCTTTTTTCAAAAGAATCGAGAAGAGTATTATGAGTTTTGTGTGGGCTGGGAAGACCCCGAGAGTGAGGAGGGGATTCTTGCAGCGTAGTAGGGACAGGGGGGGGCTGGCACTACTGAGCCTAAGTGAGTACTACTGGGCCGCCAATGTTTCAATGGTGTGTAAGTGGATGGGAGAAGGGGAGGGAGCGGCGTGGAAGAGATTGGAGAGGGCGTCCTGCAGGGGGACTAGCCTGCAAGCAATGGTGACGGCACCGTTGCCGTTCTCACCAAAGAAATACACCACAAGCCCGGTGGTGGTGGCCACATTGAAAATCTGGGGGCAGTGGAGACGGCATAGGGGAAGGACGGGAGCTTCGGTGCGGTCCCCGATAAGAAACAATCATAGGTTCGTTCCGGGGAGAATGGATGGGGGATTTGGAGCATGGCAAAGAGCTGGGGTAGTACAACTGAGAGACCTGTTTGTAGATGGGACGTTTGCGAGTCTGGGAGCGCTGACGGAAAAATATGGGTTGCCCCAAGGGAATGCATTTCGGTACATGCAATTGAGGGCTTTTGCGAGGCAACAGGTGAGGGAATTCCCGCAGCTCCCGACGCAGGAAGTGCAGGATAGAGTGATCTCAGAGACATGGGTGGGGGATGGTAAGGTGTCGGACATATATAGGGAAATGAGGGGCGAGGGGGAGATCATGGTAGATGAGCTGAAAGGGAAATGGGAAGAAGAGCTGGGGGAGGAGATTGAGGAGGGGCTGTGGGCTGATGCCCTACGTAGGGTAAACTCATCGTCCTCGTGTGCCAGGCTAAGCCTGATACAATTTACGGTTCTACACAGGGCGCATATGACTGGAGAACGGCTTAGTACATTTTTTGGGGTAGAGGATAGGTGTGCGAGATGCTCGAGAGGCCCAGCAAACCACACCCACATGTTCTGGTCATGCCCGGCACTGCAGGGGTTCTGGGTGGGGGTGGCAAAGGTGCTTTCGAAGGTGGTGGGGGTCCGGGTCGAACCAAGCTGGGGGTTGGCTATATTTGGGTTGCAGAAGAGCCGGGAGTGCAGGAGGCGAGAGAGGCTGACGTGTTGGCCTTTGCGTCCCTAGTAGTCCGGCACAGGATATTGTTAATGTGGAAGGAAGCCAAACCCACAGGTGTGGAGACCTGGATAAACGACATGGCAGGGTTTATAAAGTTAGAACGGATTAAGTTTGTGTTAAGGGGTTCGGCTCAGGGGTTCACCAGGCGGTGGCAGCCGTTCGTCGATTACCTCACAGAAAGATAGAGGGAATGGAAAAGAAGTAGTTAACAGCAGCAACCCAGGGGGGGGGGGGGGGGGGGGGGAGGAATCAGACGGACTCTCAGGGATGTTATTGTATATGTATAGGTATTTGTTATAGGTAATTGTATATTGGATTGTTGGATTGTATTTTGGGAGAGTATTTATTTTGGACAAGGCAGTTGCCATTCAGTTTTGTTTTTGTTTTTGTTTATATATTATTTATTTATTTGTTTAAAACTGGCCACTGTTATTTATATTGCTTTATTGCTGTGTAAAAGAAACACTACGTACTGTTATGTTTGGCCAAAAATCTTGAATAAAATATATTTTTTTTAAAAAAGAACTGTGTTAATAGTTCAATAAACATATTGAACTCATTACAAAGTCTGGACCTTCCTTTGTCAAAGCATACATCAAGGAAGCAGCTTATGCTACACGAAGAAGCATAACGCAACATGGTACAAGTCGTGCCTGTTCAATCTATTTAGTCCAACTCAGCAAGATCCGTGACAACCAGCAACAGCACCCAGGCAAGATGATCAAGATTCTGGTTCCTCAGCAACTCAGGTACCACGGTAATCTCAGTGCCAACTGGCGTGCATTCAAGCAGAGATTCCAGCTTTACCTAGAAGCAGCCGACCTAAATGGCGTGGCCGATGCTAAAAAGATAGCTCTTCTACTCACCATTGCGGGTGAGCATTCAACAGAGATCTGCAACTCCTTCAGATTCTCCAAAGGGCAGGACAAAAAAAGACTTCCAGATAGTCCTGGACAAGTTTGAAAACTACTGCGAGGTAAACATAAACGAAGTCGGTAAAACTGGCACCTATACACACCACGAGGCAGAGGTAGGGATGCAATAGAAGCAAACGGCATTTTTGATTGGCAGCCATCCAGCCAGCCCAGTTCGCACATGTGCAGTTCTCGCTGTGGAGTCTGTCATGGCGTGCATTTGTCCTGCCCTTTGGAGTATTTGAGGGAGTTGCAGATCTGTGAACCGGCAAAACGGTGTTTTGTGCATGCGTGAGAAGCCGCGCATGCGCAGTTCCGAAAAGCGCGCACAGTAAAGGAACCTCGGCGTGCGCATGCGCAATTGAGTCCTATGCATGACGTCATGAGCGTCATGACGTCAGAGGCCCCGGACCACACCCACTTAAAGGGGAAATGTCCAAAAATATTGAAAAACAGTTTTAAAGCCACAAAACACAATTCTTTCACCTGGAAAGACAGCACAGTGCCTGAACTTCGACCAGTAGATGAAAATAACCTCCACAGAACCCTGCAACAAGCAGTTAGCACCACCCAAAGAGATGATGTGGTCCTTGAAGACTACGACTTAGAAGATGATTGGACGTAGCGAGCACCGTAACCAATCCGAGCCGCAACGAGATGACTTGTACTTTGAAGCATCCTACTCAATCATGGATGAGTTCTTCGGATTTGAGGATCCTCAGGCCAGCATAGACGACATCCGGACCCATGAGTACAGGATTTTGCTGCGGCCTGACGCCAAGAGACAGAGAGTGGTACAAGCCCACAGAGAGCGGTCTGACGCCACACCACGAAGAGTGGTCCACGCACCACAAAGAGTGGTCCACGGTCCACGCACCACGAAGAGTGGTCCACGCACCACGAAGAGTGGTCCACGCACCACGAAGAGTGGTCCACGCACCACAAAGAGTGGTCCACGCACCACAAAGAGTGGTCCACGCACCACAAAGAGTGGTCCACGCACCACAAAGAGTGGTCCACGCACCACAAAGAGTGGTCCACGCACCACAAAGAGTGGTCCACGCACCACAAAGAGTGGTCCACGCACCACAAAGAGTGGTCCACGCACCACAAAGAGTGGTCCACGCACCACAAAGAGTGGTCCACGCACCACAAAGAGTGGTCCACGCACCACAAAGAGTGGTCCACGCACCACAAAGAGTGGTCCACGCACCACAAAGAGTGGTCCACGCACCACAAAGAGTGGTCCACGCACCACAAAGAGTGGTCCACGCACCACAAAGAGTGGTCCACGCACCACAAAGAGTGGTCCACGCACCACAAAGAGTGGTCCACGCACCACAAAGAGTGGTCCACGCATCACAAAGAGTGGTCCACGGTCCACGCACCACGAAGAGTGGTCCACGCACCACAAAGAGTGGTCCACGCACCACAAAGAGTGGTCCACGCACCACAAAGAGTGGTCCACGCACCACAAAGAGTGGTCCACGCACCACAAAGAGTGGTCCACGCACCACAAAGAGTGGTCCACGCACCACAAAAAGTCCCCGACTCCACACAGAGAGTGGTCCACGCACCACGAAGAGTCCCCGACTCCGCACAGAACGCGATGACAGACTCCACAGCGAGACCACTGAATGTCTCCACACAGAAAGCGATGACAGACTCCACAGCGAGAACACTGCACGACTCCGTTGAGAGCGCACAGATCGACTCCACAGCAAGACCACTGAATGTCTCCACACAGAAAGCGATGAAATACTCCACAGCGAGAACACTGCACGACTCCGTTGAAAGCGCACAGATCGACTCCACAGCGAGACCACTGCACGACTCCACACAGGGAACGATGCCAGACTCCACAGAGAGAGCGATACAAGCCTCCACAGCGAGCTCGTTGACAGACTCCACGATGGGAGCAACTCAAAACTCCAAAGTGCAGTCCATGCATGAACAAGACCATGAAGGTCTATCCACCTTATCTGAGCAACCAGCAGCAAACGATGCAAGTCTGCCACGCTCAAGTGAACAACACAAAGACTATGACAGTCTACCCAGATTATTTGAGCCACCAGAAGAATCTGACAGTCTAACCAGCTCATTTAACCAACAAGAAGACACTGAATGTCTACCCATTCTATGTGAGACAAGTGACGAAGGCATCACAATTCCCATACAAGATGTGCAACATCACAGCCAAACTGACAGATCTCAGCTCATATGCACAGAGGCACTCGACAATCCAAGTGAAACTACTCGTGAGTCCAGTGCGACCACGTCAATTGAAACTCATCCACTCGAGCCTCTCCACAAGAAAATGAAATCTTGAACATTTTGACTCCAGACGAGAAGCATCAAGAAACCAAAGATGATTCAAGTGAACCTGAAATAACTCCAAAAGAGGAGCATCAAGAAGCCAAAGATGATTCAGGTGAACCAGACAGGACTCCAGACGGGGAGCATCAACAAGCCAAAGATGATTCAAGTGAACCGGACATGACTCCAGGTGGGGAGAACCGAGGAATCAAAGACAAAATGCTCAATGAAACAGCAGATGCCACAAAGGACACTGACACAAGTAACTTTGTGAAGGACTCGAATTCTCCACTTGGTGTGGTCATTGAGCGCAACAAACACAACAACAAAACCTACAAAAATAACAACATAGACAACAAAAATAACAACAGACAACAACAAGAAGCGTACCAAAGGCACCAACATCAACAACAAGCACGACAAAACCAACAACACTGGAACAACGACTGGTACAACATGGTACAAAACTGCCAATGCAGGACACTGTCACAGCACAGCTCAAGACAATGGCAAGAGCACAGACATACCATGGCATGATAACACATCTTACAAATTCACGTTTGCTCCACTACAAACAACCAGCTTTCAAGGCAGCTGACCTATGGCATCAATACCGCAAACACAGACACCAGTCCAGGTCAGACAGGAAAGATGACATCAAAAATCGCTACCACAAGCATCGAAAAAAAAAATAGAGTCCAAATCAGACAACGAAGTGATTTGACCATTTGAACACCTCTGATGACTTCTTGGTTACATAAACACCAGAACACTGACGGTGTTCACAAGGAAATGCCACCATCAACACTTCACCAACAAAACAAGAAAGCCACTCAACCGTATAAATTCATAAACTTTGGACTCATAAATATTATTTGGTATTGTATAATCATCACTGCCATCATGACTTGTACATGTCATCACTTATCTACCTATTTTATTCAATTTTCTTTAACCAAGTACAAAAAATATGTAACACGAAAAAAAGGGGGGAATGTGGTGATATGCATCACTGTATATACACAAAGGGTTAATGTAAATACACTACAACTAAGTAAACACTAGAGGGAGCACCGGAGATGTCATGATATGCAAACACGCAGCTAATGAACACTTAGAATAGGACACAGCCAATGAGTAGTCAAGACACCCAGAGGTGGCATTACCACAAGGGGGCATTACACAACCCATATAAAAGGACAGGGCACACAAGCTCTGTCTCTTTCCACAGACCGACATCTAGAGAGTACATCAGGGTTGATCAGCAGCATCACACCCAGCACGTGGCTTAAGAGCAGACTGGTTTAGTTAGACTGAGTTACTACAGTTAGATTAGCAGGAGAGTCAAAGTCATTTAAGAACTGTGTTAATAGTTCAATAAACATATTGAACACAATACAAAGTCTGGACCTTCCTTTGTCAAAGCACACATCAAGGAAGCAGCTTATGCAACACAAACAAGCATAACACAACACTGCGGGAGGACACTTTGGAGGGCTCAATGAGGCAATCTGGGTAGAGCTTAGGAACAGGAAGGGGGCAATCACAATGTTGGGTGTTTATTACAGGCCCCCAAACTGCCAGCAAGAGATAGAGGAGCAGATAAGTAGAGAGATTTTGGAAAGGTGCAAAAGTAACAGGGTTGTGTGGTAGGGGATTTTAATTTCCCCTATATTGACTGGGACTGACTTAGTGCTAGGGGTTTGGATGGGGCAGAGTTTGTAAGGTGTATCCAGGAAGCCTTCTTGATGCAATATGTAGATAGTCCAACTAGGGAAGGGGCAGTACTGGATCTGTATTGGGAAATGAGCCTGGACAGGTGGTTGAGATTTCAGTAGGTGAACATTTTGGGAGTAGTGACCACAATTCCATAAGTTTTAGAGTACATTTGGACAGGGATGAGGTTAAGGTGCGAAACTGGGGAAAGGCAAATTATGATAATATTAGCCAGGATTGAAGAATTTGGATTGGTGCGGCTGTTGGATAATAAATCAACATCGGACATGTGGGAGTCTTTCAAGCGACAGTTGATTGGGATTCAGGAAAGTCATGTTCCTGAGATATTGAGGGATAAGTTTGGGAAGTTTAGAGAGCCTTGGATAACGAGGAATATTGTGAACCTCGTCAAAAAGAAAAAGGAGGCTTTTGTATGGTCTAGAAGGGTGGGAATAGTCAAAACCCTTGAGGATAAAGAAAGTAGGAAGGTATTGAAGTGGGAAATTAGGAGGGCTAGGAGGGGTCATGAAAAGTCCTTGTCAAGTAGGATTGAGGTGAATCCCAAAGCTTTTTATTTATATGTAAAAAGCAAGAGGGAGGCCAGGAAAGGATTGGACCACTTAAGGACAGCGGGGGGAATCTATGTGTTGAGCCAGAGGAAATGCGTGAGGTACTAAATTAATACTTTGCATCAGAGTTCACTAATGAAAGGGAATTTGTGGAAGTTGATTCTTGGGTTGGGTGTGTGGACAGTCTGGATCATGTTCACATCGAAAAGGAGGAGGTATTGGATATTAAGGTAGATGCGTCTCCTGGGCCAGGTGGGAATTATTCCAGAATACTGAGGGAAGCAAGGGAGGAAATTGCTGGGGCCTTGACTGACAACTTTGTATCTCAGGTGAAATTACAGAGGACTGGAGAATAGCTAATGTTGTACCGCTGTTTTAGAAATGTAGCAGGGATAATTCTGGACACTATAGGCCAGTGAGCCTCACGTCAGTAGTAGATAAATTATTGGAGAGAACTCTCAGGGACAGGATTTATACCCATTTGGAAACAAATAGACTCATAAGCGATAGACAGCAGGGTTTTGTGAAGGGGAAGTCGTGCCTCACTTACTTGATCGAGTTTTGTTGAGGAGGTGGCAAAGATGATTGATGAGGGTAGGGCGGTGGATATTGTTTACAGGTGCCTCATGGCAGGCTGGTACAAAAGGTGAAGTTACATGGGATCAGAGGTGAGGTGGTAAGGTGGATACAGAACTGGCCCGGTCACAGAAGGCAAAGGGGAGCTGTAGAAGGATGTTTTCCTGAATGGAATTCCACAACTAAACTGCATCATGGTCCCCAAAGTTGACCCAATTATGATGAACTTCAAATCAACCCACTGGATAAAGAGATAGTCCCAGGTGCTGCTGACTCTATTATTGCACAACACACTTTCCGTAGTCTCCCTATGGGAATTTTGCCCCTTGGCTTAAAAGATTATAAGGCCCGGCTGGCGACATATACCGGGGAACCATTGACCATCATCGGTACCACGTTGACTCCGGTCACCCATGGATGACAGTTAGTAAGACTACCATTGGTAGGACCCAGACCCAGTCTTCTCGGCCATGATTGGTTGCAAAGACTCCGCCTGGACTGACATTTCCAGATGGGTACTGGCGGTCTGTGTGAAGTCTTGGGAAAGGATCCGGAGGTTTTCCAGAGGTCCTGAGAAAAATAAAGGGGACCAGAGCAAACGTTTAAGTGGACCCTGAAGCCCAGCCTAAATACCTCAGGGCATGACCAGTCCCACAAGCCCTGTTTACAAAAGCGGATGACAAATTGTGCCGGCTAGAGAGCTTGGGCATCATATGTCCGGTCCAGTTGGCGGAGTGGGTAGCGCCAGTGTTTCCGGTGCTGAAGCCAGACACGTCCATCCGCCTGTGTGGTGATTATAAGATGACGGTGAACAGAGGCTCCCGCTTGGTCCGGTACCCCATGTCACATGTAGAAAATCTGTATGCAAAGTTGGCTGGGAGTCACTCATTCAGGAAGCTTGACATGAGACATGCGCACCAGTTGGAGTTAGATGTGGCATCATGGAAATCTGTCACCCTTGTCACGCACAGAGGGTTATCCAAATATACCCGGCTTTCCATTGGGGTGTTGTCAGCATGTACAGTGGGTGATGGAAAACATCCTCCAAGGGCATCTGTATACCTGGAAGATGCGATCATTACAGGAGCTGCCAAGAAGCAACTCCTGGCAACTTAGAAGAGGTCCTCCGGTGGTTCTCTAACGTGGGTATCCACCTGAAGAGGGGCAAGTGCGTTTTCCAGGTAAAATAAGTCACCTACCTTGAATACTGTGTCGACAAGGATGTGTTGCACCCAATGGAGGAAAACGTCCGGGATTTCGGGGAGCCCGTGTGATGAATGGACGATTTTAGGACTATTGGCTTATAAATATTGGGATAGGTTAAGGGTTAAAAAACTGGGGTACAGTGTGTTTGACTGCAGTAGTCATGTTTTTAAAAAGGATTTTGTTTTGCTTCTATGAAACTAGGTGAAATTGAACATGGAATGTGGTTTGACTGGGGAACTCCCCGAGGAGTTAGTGGTTTTGCAGCCTGCAAAGGTAATTTGTTTTTTAGCTTGGAGAGATGAAGTCATTGTTGGGTGGAGCCCAGAAGTGCAAAGATGTAGTGAGTTTTGGAGAAGCTCAGGGGGAGAGGGAAGCTATATTCTGATCTACAACAAATAAAGGCAGTTTTTTCTCCTTGTAGGATAGTTTTTAAAAAAAAGAGTAATAATATTTTAAAGCAGAGTGATCTTGTCTGAAGACAAGGAAGAGGCTGAAACAAACAAATTGAAGCAGCTATTTGGAGACATTCAGCCAGAATCTGTAGAGGTTCTAACCAGGGCCCAAATCTTTAGTTCAGTGGGCTAGACAGCTGGTTTGTAATGCAGAACAAGGCCAGCAGCGCGGGTTCAATTCCCGCACCGGCTGAGAATTCTGAATTCTCCCTCTGTGTAACCGAACAGGCGCTGGAATATGGCTATTGGGGTCTTTTCACATTAACTTCATTGGAGTGTTAATGTAAGTCTACTTGTGACAATAAAAGATTATTATTATTAATAAAGCAAGTAATACTCTCTGCCCTGCTACTTTTAAGATAGATTGAGAGTTGTATGATTGTTTTCTTGTTGTTCAATGGAAAATTGAATAGTAGTGAGGGTCTAAAGTTAAAAAAGTTTAACATTGGTTGACAAAGTCCTATTTTTATTGTACAATCACTCCTGGAGTGAATTATTCTTTCCGCACAGTCTTAAAATAAACAAAACTATTGGAGTTTCGGTCCAGTATCCTAGCCACTGTTGGGGTCTGTTCTGGGATCGTAATAAAATTGGGGGCTCGTCCGGGATCGGGATCATAAATATAATTCCTTGTTTGGTTTGGGTTTTTTGAACTTAAAGATCGTGAGTGTGTGTGGAATGAATGCATTCTTTTAGGTTTTGAAAATTAAATAGGGAGTGACTGGAGATGGCTCTTTCAGTTGCAAAAATGTTCCTGGGTGTGGAAGCGATTACTCAGGATGATTTACAAAGGGAGACTAAAGCAGACCTTTTGGGTTTGGTGGAGAAGCTGCAGTTAACCTTATCAAAAGGTGTGAGGAAGGTAGAGATAATATAAGTCAGCTCAATATTTAAATTTGCCAGAGACACAGCCTGAATCATTACAATTAGCTACAATTCAATTCCAAATGAAACAACTAGAAATGCAGGAAAAAGATGAACAGAAAGACATAGAAGTGAAGAAATTGGAAAGGAAAAAGAGAGGACTGTTCAAAAAGAAATGGAAAAATTAGCAAAGGCAGGAAGGGATAAGGAAAAGGAGAGATTTACAATGGCAGAATTTAGGGAGTTAGGAAGAAAGTTGAGAAGTCGTACCTCAAAAGGAAGTGATCTCAGGATTACTTCCAGTACCATATGCTAGTCAAAGTAGAAATAGCAGGATATATTGGATGAAACTTGGCTGAAGAGAAGGTGTGAGGGGGAGGGTTTTAGATTCCTGAGACATTGTGACCACTTCTGGAGAAGGTGGGATCAGCACAAACTGGACGGGTTATACCTGGGCACAACTGGGACTGATGTCCTAGGGGGAATATTTACTAGAATGATTGGTGAGGGTTCAAACTAAAATGGCAGAGGGATGGGAACCTATGCAAGGAGTCAGGGAAGAAGGAAACAAGGACAAAAACAAAAGACAGAAAGGGGAATAAGAAAAGGGATAGGCAGAGAAACCAAGGGCCAGATTCAAACAGAGACACAAGTGAAAAATATTGGGAGTGAGACAAGTAATGTTACAAAAGACAAGTTTCAAGGCTTTGTGCCTTAACGTGTGGATATTCAGTATTTAGGAGGGACAGAGAAAAAGGAAAATGCAGTGGGGTTACATTGCTGATTAAAGAGGAAAGTAATGCAATGATGAGGAAGGATATTAGCTCTGACAATGTGGAATCTGTATTGGGAGAGCTGAGAAACACCAAGGGGCAAGAAAACGTTAGTGGACATCGTATATAGACCCCCAAACTGCAGTGGTGATTTTGAGAATGGCATTAAATAGGAAATTAGAGATGCATTCAATAAAGGAACATCTGTAATTATGGGTGGTTTTAATCTGCATATAGATTGGGAAAATCAAATTAGTCACAATGAAGTAGAAGAGGAATTCCTGGAGTGTATATAGGATGGTTTTCTGCAGCAATATGTTGAGGAAGCAACTAGAGAACTGGCCATCCTAGACTGGGTACTGTGTAATGAGCATGGAATCTTTGGCCATCTAGTTGTGTGAGACCCATTGGGGATGAGCGACCATATTATGATAGAATTTTTCATCAAGCTGGAGAGTGAAGTCGTTGATTCTGAGACTAGGGTCCTGAATCTTAAAAAATAAAACTATGATGATATGAGGTGTGAGATGGCTTTGATCAATTTGGGAATGTTACTTAAAGGGAACACAGTGGATAGGCAATGGCAAACATTCAAGGAACACATGGAGGAACTGCAACAATTGTTTATTCCTGTCTGGCACAAAAGTAAAATGGGAAAGGTGGTCAATCCATGGCTTACAAGGGAAATTAGAAATAGTATTCGAAGAAGTATACAAATTGGCTAAGAAAAACAGCAGGTCTAAGGACTGGCTGGGAGCGGTTTAGAATTCAGCAAAGGAAGACCAAGGGATTGATTAAGAAGTGGAAAATAGAGTATGAAAGTAAGCTTGCAGGGAACATAAAAACTAACTGTATAAAATTTCTATAGGTATGTGAAGAGAAAAACATTGGTGAAGAGAAAAACATTGGTGAAGACAAATGTAGGTCCCTTACAGTCAGAAACAGGGGAATGTACAATAAAGGACAAAGAAATGGCTGAGCAACTAAATACATACTCTGGTTCTGTCTTCACAAATGAGGACACAAATCAGAAACCAGATATGTTGGGGAACCCAGGGTTTAGTGAGAGGGAAGAACTGAAGGAGATTAATATTTGTAGTGAAATGGTGTTGGGAAAATTGATGAGATTGAAGGCGAATAAATACACAGGGCATGATAATCCACATCCCAGACAACCAAAGGAAGTGGCTCCAGAAATAGTGGGTGCATTGGTGGTCATCTTCCAGGATTCTATAGACTCTGGAACAGAATTATACACCAGTAAGACTGACGTCAGTAGTGGGGGAAATCCATTATCAAAGATTTTATAGCTGAGCACTTAGAAAACTGTTACAGAATCAGGCAGAGTCAACATGGATCTATGAAGGGGAATTCATGCTTGACAAATCTATTGGAATTCTTAATAATAATCTTTTATTGTCACATGTATGAAGTTACTGTGAAAAGCCCCTAGTCGGCACATTCCGGCGCCTGTTCAGGTAAGCTGGTACGGGAATTTCTCCACTGACTGAACTTCTAAAAAAACAAACAAATTTCAGTGGACGGCAGAACGTCAGGAGGCATTCGATATTCTAAAGACTGCGTTTATCACCGCACCATTTAAGGTCGCAATTGGTGTGGGTGTTTGTGCTGTACTGCTGCAGGAAGACAGCAAAGGCGGGGGGCGGAAAGTTACTGTAGGGTGGGGAATGAAAGATGAGTCATAGCCACAGAAACAAGGATTATCCCCCATTTCCTTACCTTTTCTCCCCTTTGCTTCCCCTCTCTCTCCCACCCATGTCCCCCCTCCCCCACTACATCTATCACAGCTCACCCTCTGATCTTAGTTTCTCTGCTGTTTGGCCTTTCACACCTTTTATTCTTTCTGGGGACTGCCATTAGCATTCTTTTCCCTCGGTTTCTGTGGCTATTAGCACTCTTATCCCTTGGTTTCTGTGGCTATGACTCATCTTTCATTCCCCACCCTACAGTATAAATATCTCCCACTTTCTATGTCTTTTAGCTTTGACAATGGGTAATCTGGACTCAAAACATTAGCTCTTTTCTCTCCTTACAGATGCTGCCAGACCTGCTGAGATTTTCCAGCACTTTTGCTTTTGGTCAGAGCTGTATGTTTCTTTTCTTGTTGTTTAATGGAAAATTGTATAGTAATGTTAAGGGGCAATTGTATGCTGTTCTTTTCGGGTACAGTTAAAAAGTTTAATATTGTATTCATAATAAAGTTTTGTTTTAGAAAGACCAAAGCCCTATTTTTTTCATGCAATCACTCCTGGAGTTAATCATTCTTTCCGCACAGTCTGAAAATAATGTAACATATTGGGGTTGCTGTTCAGTATCCCAGCCACTGTTGGGGTCTGGTCTGGGATCGTAAAACCCGACACCTGAGAACGCGGAGGTCATTTTGGGGGCTCGTCAAATATTATGGAAAGTTCATCCTGAACCTGGATACCTTGTTGGCGCCTCTGCCTGCGCTATTAAAGAAGAGCTGGATTGGGCATGAAAAATGTCACAAGAGGAAGCTTTCACCAGAGTGAAGCAACAGTTGTTGTCATCTGAACTACTGATGCACCACGATATGTCGAGGCTACTCGTCCTCACATGTGATGCGCCCCTGAATGATATTGAAGCAGTGTTGTCCCACTGGTGGGACAATCGGATGAACGGCCGATAGCCTATGCTTCCAGCGCTGATGCAGAGTGCCGTTATTGAGAAGGGAGGACTGGCCGTGATATACGCAGTAAAGAAATTTCATCAGTACATCTTTGGGCGTCATTTCATGGTGATCACTGACCACAACCCCACACTTGGGCCTCTTTAGGATGACGAGATGATTCGGCCAAAATCCAACGATGAGCACTGCTGTTTGGCTACTTATGAGTATGCCTTTGAACATCGTCCAGGAGCACAGATCACAACTTTGGATACCCTCAGCCAATCCCCATCGCCTGTGAGCCCCCATCCCTGCCAATGGCAGACAAAGTCGTACTGACATTGAACATCCAACCGTGACAGCTGCACAAATTCGCAGGTGGACTTAAAGGGACTCTGCGTTGGTGAAACTGTACCACGTCGTCCTGCACAGGGGCTACAAGGAAAATCACCAGAGGATCTGCAGGCTGTCAAAACAGCAGGAGCTCGTGTGAAGGACGGCATTATCCCGTGGGGAGCTCATGTGGTGGGGGCAGCGGATAATCTTACAAGATTTGCATAGCGGACACCCGTATGATTCCAAAATTAAAATGCTTGCACGGGTGGTGGCCAGGGCTTAATGGTGACAGTGCAGCAATGTGCTGCTTGCCAGGAACACCAGAAGCTCCGTCAGCCTTATTTGACCTTTGGGAATGGCCAGGATCCCGGTGGCTGCATTTGTATGCCAACTTTGCCGGGCCCTTCATGGGGTCAATGTTTCTGCTCCTTATAGACTCCCACTCCAAGTGGATGGACGAGTCCCGAATGTCTTTCAACACCTCGCAAATTGCTGCGGAAAGATTGTTCCAATCCTTCAGCACCTATGGGATTCCAGAGGGGGTAGTCACAGACAACGGAACCCCCTTTACCAGTGAAGAATTCCAGGCATTTATGTGCAGCAGTGGAGTGAAACACATCCAAACCGCCCCATACCATCCAACCTCAAATGGTTTGGCTGAGTGGGCAGTCCAGACGTTTAAGCAAGGCATGTGGAAACAGAATGAGGATTCCCTTGAAACTAAAATGGCATAATTTTTATTCAGTGACCAAATGATGCCACATCTCACAACTGGGGTAGCGCTGGCAGAATTGCTGGTAGGCTGGTGCCTCTGGACCCTCCTGGGTTTTAACATTCCAGAGTGTTGAAATGAAGCAGGGCCTCCAGAAGAAGTACCACGATCACGGGCGGCACAGTAGCACAGTGGTTAGCACTGTTGCTTCACAGTGCCAAGGTCCATTCCCAGCTTGGGTCACTGTCTGTGCGGAGTCTGCACGTTCTCCCCGTGTCTGTGTGGGTTTCCTCTGGGTGCTCCGGTTTCCTCCCACAAGTCCCGAAAGACATGCTTGTTAGGTGAACTGGACATTCAGAATTCTCCCTCTGTGTACCCAAACAGGCGCCGGAGTGTGGCGACTAGGGTATTTTCACGGTCAATGTAACACTTACATTGCAGTGTTAATGTAAGCCTACATGTGACAATAGTAAAGATTATTATTACCAAATGCGTGACAGAGGTTTTAAACCAGGAGACGCTGTTCATAATTGGAATTTTGGGGACGGCCAATGGATCCCAGCGACTATAGTGGAGCAAATGGGGTCAGTTTCTTACACGGTCAGGTCTAGAGAACAAACCGCATGAAAGCACATAGACCACCTCAAGGGCAGGGAACCCGCCCCCAGAGGAAGTCACATTGTATGAATCTGTGCCACGACCAGCCTGTCTATCATTCTTCAGTCAGGAAGCATTTCCCACTGAGGACCTATCCCTGAATCAGCAGGATGCGGATGACTTGGCCTCGGATATTGACACTGAATCCTCAGTGCTCTCGGGAGGACATCTCAATCCAAGAAGGCCCCCTGCAGTGCCACTTTGCTGTTCGACATGAAAAGGTGCTCCCCGACATTATATGTACCTTCCAACCAGGCCTCACAGCTGCTAGAATCCATTGCAGGGGAATCTTTGTACTTGGGGGAGGTGGTGGATGCATATAATAACCCTCATGAGACTCACGGTGACACCTCATTGGTCTCTCCATGGGACTTGTGAAATACGAATTTCCCCACTAGTGGGTGGATGCCCACCTAGCTGGGTCTCATGATGAATATGCCTTATAAAAGCTGGTCCAGACTGAGACTAGCACTTCCGGTAGTCCCGACTGAGACCTTCATGCTGTAAGCAGCTTTGTGACATTTGCTTTATGTTGGCCTATTAAATTCTGTTCAAATTACCTTCTCGTGCCTCCTGAGCTTTTATACTTTCATTGGCAATGCATGAAAGAAGCAGGCCAGCGTGATCAGCAACCAGTGTACCCTGTTACACAACTAGTGGCCACCAGCCACTTGTACAGGCATTCTTACACCTTCCTGACAGACACCAACCAATGCACGTTTTCACCATTTTCTAGAAGGCTAACTACAACTAATATTTTTCCAATTGCCTCTGCTAACTCATCCAAAACCAGTCATGATAGCAGCACAAACAGCAGGGGAAATCAAACAGCAAAACCTCCTGCCTTGCCAGTGCCCCAACTTTGTTTCTCCCCTCTCACCCCAAATTATTGCTCACTGCTCCAAGCAAATGGCAGCAGGACTGTTAAATTCCCAGTCCAGTCCCTGTTTCAAAGTCACTCTGACCATTACGCTTTAAAATTACTCTTAGGGGCAGCACGGTAGCATAGTGGTTAGCACAATTGCTTCACAGCTCCAGGGTCCCAGGTTCGATTCCCGGCTTGGGTCACTGTCTGTGCGGAGTCTGCACGTTCTCCCTGTGTGTGCGTGGGTTTCCTCCGGGTGCTCCGGTTTCCTCCCACAGTCCAAAGATGTGCAGGTTAGGTGGATTGGCCATGCTAAATTGCCCTTAGTGTCCAAAACTGCCCTTAGTGTTGGGTGGGGTTACTGGGTTATGGGGATAGGGTGGAGGTGTGGGCTTGGGTAGGGTGCTCTTTCTAAGGGCCGGTGCAGACTCGATGGGCCGAATGGCCTCCTTCTGCACTGTAAACTCTATGAATAAATTCTATGGAAAAAAAAAATCACCTGGTGAAAGTTGGTACCAGATATATGGGGCGTGATTTAACGGAAAAAGTTCTAAGTGTCATTTCAGGCGGGATTGGTGGGGTTACCCGACGGCCACGTTGGCCAGATCGCAGCCCCAATTTAATGGTGCTTGGTGCTGATGAGTCCCAGTCAGATGCCGAGCCTCTGGATAAGGTTATCCGAGCTGATGCAGATGCTAGGACACTGCCATGAGATTCAGGAACTCAAGCAAGTGCATAGCAGATTGGTGGAGTCCCAAAGACTACAGTAGCAGGTGATGGTGCTGACACGGAGGCCAACACTGCTAAGGTGGCAATCGCAGTGGGTGTCCTGCAGCATGATTCATGGTGGTGCTCAAGGCATGGCTCAGTCTTTGACAACCATGGCTGAGGGCCTCGACACCATATCCCAGTCATTGAGGGACGTGTCCCAGACTCAGATGGACATTGCTGAGGCACTACAGAGTGTAGCCGAGTCACAGACGAGTATTGCCCAGGGCGTCAAAATCATGGTGCAGACAATTGAGAGATGCCAGAACTGTCAAAGCCGGATAGAGCAGAGGCCTCTGGAGCTCACTCCAGCTTCCCCTCCATCCTGTGGAAGTCCCAGGGCACTACGGGCACCGTCACTGAGCAGGAAGCGATGGAGGCCACCTGCCACCACAGCCCAAAGACACATCAACAGACTCCACCTCCTCCGATTCCCCTCCCTCCTGACATTGGGGCATTTCAATGGCAGCGGGCAGAATAGTGGTGGCATGGTGCCGCCAGTGACACTGGTAAATCGACCGGGGCCCTCCAGTTTCAGACAACGTCCAACAATGGCATCAAAGGCGACAGGGCAAGCTGCTTCCACCTCTGATGTGCATCCTGGGGACACACCTGAACGTAGTAGCAGACCACGCAAGGGAGGCACGGTAGCACAGTGGATAGCACAGTGTTTTCAAAGAGCCAGGGTCCCAGCTTCGATTCCCTGCTTTGGGCACGGTCTGTGCAGGGACTGCATATTCTCCGTGTGTCTGTGCGGGTTTCCTCCGGGTGCTCCGGTTTCCTCCCACAGTCCAAAGATGTGAGGGTTAGGTGGATTGGCCACGCTAAATCGCCCCATAGTGTCCAAAGGTTAGGTGGGGTTGCTGGATTACGGGGATAATAATAATAATAATAATAATCGGTAACGTCACAAGTAGGCTTACATGAACACTGCAATGAAGTTACTGTGAAAAGCCCCTAGTCGCCACATTTCAGCACCTGTTCGGGTACAGAGGGAGAACGCTGAATATCCAATTCACCTAAAAGCGCGTCTTTCGGGACTTGTGGGAGGAAACCGGAGCATCCGGAAGAAACAGGGAGAGACACGCAGACACAGAGAGTATTGTGTTATGGAATTTAGAATAACACAAGCTGCCACTTGAGGCAGTTTTGAGTAAAAGATGCTCCAGACCTTGAAGTAAGTTCAATGTGTTTTATTGAACTATTAGCACAGTTCTCAATGAGTTCGACTCTCTGCAAATCTAAATGTAGGAACTCAGTCTCACTGAACCAGCCTTGCTCAAAGCCACGTGCTGGGGTGTGATGCTGAGGATACACCCTGTCCTCACTCTGTAGATGTTGGTCTGTGGAAAGAGGCGGGGTGTGTGGTCTGTGGATAGAGCCGGGGTGTGAGTGCCTCATCCCTTTTAGAGTGAGATACCACCCCTGAGTGTCCTGGCTGCTCATTGGTTGTGTCCTATTCTATGTGTTCATTAGCTACATGTCTGCATATCATGACATCTCCCCTTTTTTTTTAATGTGAATGTATTTACATATGAATGAGTCTGTCTAACGTGACTGACGGAGGACAACAGAACAGAGCAAACGTTCACAAGTCCAGTCTCTCAGGCTTGCGTCTGATCCTGGTCGACCGCCGGAGATGATGACGGCACCTTGACAGGCGGGGATGGAAGCCTGACTGGTGGTGCAGATCTGCACAGGGCTGCATAGTGGCCTGGCTTCCCGCAGCTTAAACAGTGTCTGCCTCTTGCAGGGCAGTGTTTCTTTAAATGGGCGGTGCCACAGTTCGAACATGTCATGACGTCGGCATCCTGGCGCTCCGTGCGTCATTGCACATGCGCATTGCGGTTCTCAGATGTCTGCACCTGCACAGTGCAGGTTTCGGCCGCTTTGTTCTCCCGTTTGCATCGCGCATGCGTCGGGCCCCAGGAAGAGTGCGCAAAATGGCTGCTTTTGTCAATGTTGAGGCGCTGCATCCGGGAGATGCCCTGCACACTCTCCGCCTCGTGGGAGGCTAGTTTATCATTTTCTGCCGTTTTGTACTGAGAATAGCAATTTTCAGTGCGCTCATGCACTGTGCATGTTTCAATCGCGACTGGCAGGGTCATATGCTTGATCTTCAGTAACTGCTCTCTCAGAGGATCAGAGTGAACTCCAAAAACGATTTGGTCTCTGCTCATGGAGTCAGTGATATCACTGAAGTTGCAGGATTGCGCTAGCAGTCTAAGGTTAGTTATATAGGAGTTGAAGGATTCGTCTTTACCTTGCATCCTCTGCTTGAATATGTAGCGCTCGAAGATTTTGTTGGTGTCCACCTCACAGTGGCTGTCAACCTTGTCCAGGATGGTCTGAAACTTTGTCTTGTCCTGGTCTTCGGCGAAGTGAAAGGAGTTGAATATTTCCAAGGCGTGATCACCCGCTGTAGTGAGGAGAAGAGCTATCTTCCGTGCATCAGATGCACCATTCAGGTCTGATGCTTCGACGTAAAGCTGAAATTTCTGCTTGAATGTCCGCCCGTTGGCAGAGATTGCCGTAGGTCCTGAGCTGGTGAGGAGCCGGAATCTGTTCCATTGTGCCGGTATACATTCGCTGGTCGTCACGGAACTTGCCGAGTTGAACTAACTAGATTGAACAGACTCCTGGTATCATGTCGTGTTATGTAATTTGGAATAACAGAAGCTGCCACTTTATGCAGTTTTGAGTAGAAGTCTCACTCTGCAGATGTTGGTCTGTGGAAAGAGGCGGGGTGTGAGCGTCTCATCCCTTTTATAGTGAGATACCACCTCTGAGTGTCCTGACTGCTCATTAGTCATGTCCTATTCTATGTGTTCATTAGCTGCCTGTTTGCATATAATGACAGAGAGAACGTGCAGACTCCACACAGACAGTGACCCAAGCTGGGAATCGAACCTGTGACCCTGGAGTTGTGAAGCAACAGTGCTACCCACTGTGCTACTGTGCTGTCCAGAGGACAAGGTGGAGGTGTGGACTTAAGTAGGGTGCTCTCTAGGGCAGCATGGTGGCGCAGTTGTTAGCATTGCTGCCTCACGGCGCCGAGGTCTGAGGTTTGGCCCCGGCTCTGGGTCACTGTCTGTGTGGAGTTTGCAAATTCTACTCGTGTTCGCGTGGGTTTCGCCCCCACAACCCAAAGCTGTACAGAGTAGATGGATTGGTCATGCTAAATTGCCCTTTAATTGGAAAAATGAATTGGGTACACTACATTTATTTTTTTTAAAGTACGGTGCTCTCTCACCATGATACCACCATCGTCCAGTTGTAGGGTGCTCTCTAAAGGGCCAGTGTAGACTCGATCGGCCGAATGGCCTCTTTCTGCATTGTAAATTCTATGATTCTATAAGATGATTGAGGCTCACTGAGTGGGCTTTCGGGGGTGTGGGGGTCACAATTTGTAACTAGGGGCAATAGGAATGTCGCATATGTACTATTAAATCATGTTACACTTGATACACGTGAAGTCTCTGTCATGTTAAACTTCACATTGGACTTGCCTGTATTGCCCTCCGCTCCCCACAGGGCACAGTTGACCAAAATAAAACGTCTCTGGTGCAGACCTCGTCAGAGGATGGGTGTGAGTTCGCTGTCAGTAGAAAGACAGGAGTCAGACTTTGGCATAAACTGAGGAGCACCAGAGCTAACCTCACAGCGAGTGATCATTACTCTCCTGCCTTGCCTATTGACCCACTGACAGTACCGACACAGACCCATCACCCTAGCATGATGTTACACAGCCCCTCGGAGGGTGGAACACAGAAGTCAGTGAGGGGAAGGGGGGGGGGAAGAATGGGGGGGAAGGAGTGGGTTTGGAGGAAGGAGGGAGATTGAGGGAAGGACAGGATTGGAGGGAAGGAGGGGAATGGGGAGAAGGAGAGGATTGGGTAGGGAGAGGGTGAGCTGATGGACAAAGCTGTGTCCTATGAAATGGGCAAAGATGAGAGCCTTTCTGATCCTCCGGGAATGCTGGACCGTTGCTGCCACCTGTCCTCCATCCTCTGGCTCCTCCAGCGGCTCCTCCCCGGGCTTGTCCACCATCCCCTCCTGGCCTGCCTCCTCCTCCTCCTCCTCCATCATCATGTCAACCCGCTGCTGTGCCAGGTTGTGGAGGGCACAGCAGACAACCACAAAGTGGGAGACCCTCTGGAGGGTGTACTGCAATGCACCACCAGAGCTGTCCAGGCTTCGGAACCGCATTTTCAGCAGTCCGATGCACTGCTTAATAACAGCATGTGCAGCAGCATAGACTTTGTTATACCGGGTCTCTGCCTCGGTCTCCAGCCTCCGCACTGGCATCATCTGCCAGGACCCTAGTGGGTACTCCTTATCCCCCAGAACCAACCAGTCATCCTGGTGTGGTCCTCGAAGACATTGGGGATCTCCAAGTATCCCAGGGTGTAGCTATCATGAACGCTTCCTGGAAAGCATGCACACACACGCATGATCCAGAGGAAGTGGTCTACATGAGTTGAACATTCAGGGAGTGGAACCCCTTCCTGTTAATGAAGGAACTCCCTGATGCCCCGGTTTTTGACATGGATGCTATCAATTACCCCCTGGACCTGGGGCATCCCAGCACTGGTGGAGAATCCTGTAGCCCAGGCACCTTTGTGGATTTCGTTCAGCTCAAAAGTTTATATAGCCTGCTGCTCTGGCAAAGGGGGCATCCGTGACCTCACAGATGTACTTGTGGGCTGTAGCTTGGGAAATGCCGCACAAGTCCCCGTTCAAGTGCTGGAACGGAGCGGTGGCATAGAGGTTCAGAGCTGCGGTTACCTACACAGCCACCGTGAACAAGTATCTACCTCCTCCTCGGGTGCCAATTCCGCAAGGCTGTGGCACTGTCTCTTTGATGAGACCGAGTCTCCTGCAGCACATGTTGTCTGTCATCTCCTCGAATGATCAACGACGCCTGTACACCTTGTCATGTTGCCGGCATTCCCGTCTGGGTTCCTCCTCAGCCTGATGGGCGGATGGGTCTTCAGGGTGTGTGGCGGCCCCCTGCACATAGGATGCCACCACCAGCCCATGTTGACACTGCTGCCTTCTACAACATCTGGCTGCCTGGGTTGCCACCAGCACTGCAAGGGCATCTTCTGCAGGATCGTCATCATCATCCATCTGTTTCTGTAAGGAATTGGAGAAGGAGAGAGACCGACAATCAGTTCGGGCTTCCACCCCGGGATCCTCAATTCCCCCAAGCCTCCCCCACCCTTACGTGTCTGACCTTCTCGCAGAGTGTCATCCACCGAGCCTGTTGTGCTGTAAAAGATGGCTCTGCACATTAACCCCCGCCATAGCCTTTAGACCCCAGATGCCTACCGGGAACATTCGGGAGACAATGCTCAAGTGCCCTCCCCTGATCCACATACTGACCTTTTCATTGTGCGAATCTCCCCATTGCTGAAGCCCAGCGCCTGGGTGTTTGATTGTTGGCTGCTGCCTCCATGGCCCTGATGCTTCTTGAGTACAGGCAAGGCATTCAGGCTTCAAGGTTTGATTGAAATGTGATGCAATAACCATCATCTGAGACATGGCACGTGTATCCACCAGAATGCACTTGAGAATATTTTGTTTATTAATGGTCAATAATACCTTTCTACAAAAGGATAAAAACGAACAACTTAACAGTTCATATATCACATTAACCATGAACTGACAAGGAAAAGGCACAGTGCTATACACACCGGCACCTGTTCACTGCAAAATATCAGCATAAACACAAGGTCACAACAGTGTAGTTACACAAAGAAACCAAATACACATTAAATATGAAATAGTCAACAGTACAAAGAAGTTACAAGTATCCAAATCAACCCACCACTCCCTCCCCCTCACGCAGCCCCCAGCAGCAGGCTAGCCATAAAGTCACACTGATGCAGAGCATGGCGGAAGAATGAGACAGCACCACGTCCCAGATTCCCACCACAGGCAGAAGGGGCTGTAGCAGACAAACACGGCCTCAAGACATTAAATAACAAACAGGCAACAGTACAATTAAGTTACTAGCATCTGAATCAACCAGCCATTCTCTCCGGCTCCCACAGCTCCCAGCAGCAGATTTGCAACTGTGGAAAGTCACACTGACACGGAGCATGGCAGAAGAGCGAGAGAGCATCACTCTCCGGACTCCTGTCACAGATAAAAGGGGCTGCAGCAGACAAACACATAGCCTCCAGAGATCAAACAGTAAACAGTCAACAAAAATGCAAGAACTCCTCCCTTCTCCCCCCACCCACAGTCAACAGTACAAGAACCCCTCCCCACCCACCCGCAGCTCCAGCAGTAGACCCGCATGAGTGGAAAGTCACTCAGGGATGAGTAAAACAAATCACTAACACAGAGCATGGCAGAAGAGCAAGTGACCACACCCTCCCCCTCTCCAATACTGGCAGCGGTGCCAGACTCCAGGCTGCAGAAGCAAAAGGGGCTACAGCAAACAAGCCCACGTCCTCCAGGCATTAAACAGTAAATAGTAACAGTACAAAAGCAAGCACACGGCTTCTGAACATTAAACATAAACAGGCAACAGTACGAAAAGGCACCAGCCGTTTTCATGGCCTTCAAAGCTGAAACAGTAAACAGTCACTAGTACAATAAAGGCACCAACAATCTTCAAAGCATTTCTCCACGACCTTCAAATTGCTCAGTTGAAGTGAGCCGTCATCCTTCCACTCCTGTAGTACCAGCGTCTGGTCACCAACTCCATCCAGTACTTGGTCCAGGCCACAGAAGCAAAAGAGGCAGCAGCAATCAAACACATACTTCCAAACATGAAACAGTCAGGAGTACAAAAAAAGCACCAGCAAGCTTCAAGAGCAATTCCTCATACATTCAGCAAGTTGCAGAGTTGAATCGAGTGGCCACCCCTCCATTCCTGTAGTACTGGCATCTGGCCACCAACTCCACCCAGTCTTTGGTCCAGGCCACAGAAGTAAACAGGGAGGCAGTAGCAAGTAAACACACAGCCTCGAGATATGAAACATTGCAGAGTCAAGAGTACAACAAAAGCACCAGCAAGCTGCAAGAGCAGTTCTTCATACCTCCAGCAAATTGCTGAGTTGAATCATCCGCTACCCTTCATCAGCATTTTCAGTGGTTGCCTCTCACTCTCTCCCCCTCCTCACTCCTGACAACAGAAGCATAAGAGGCAGCAGCAGACAGACACACCCTCCAGGTAGCTGCAATAGCATTCAAGTCACTCCTCTCTCTCCCCCTCTGGCACTCCCTGCAGCAGACTCTCAAGGCAGAAACAATCATTACCTGAAAGCCACACTAACACAGAGCACAGCAGAGTGAGAGAGCATCTCATCTCCTTCAGACTGGTAGTAGGCCTGCTTACTGCCTCCCCTTGCCTGAGTCCAGGCCACAGAAGCAGAAGAGGCAGCAGCAAACAAACAATAGGCCTGCAGGCATTGTACAGCCAAAGTAGGAGCAGTCAGCAGACATGCCCTATATAGCCATTTGAGAGCTGCGGATTTCTCACATAACTAACAAGGCCAATTCCTTATTAGCAATAGCCTTCAGCTGTAAAGCTAGAGGCTGCTCACAGTCAGAGGGAGTTAAAATGACCTTCAGCATTCAACCAAGAACTTGGCTCTGCTCTGGAAGTGTTTGGTAGGACAGACAGGCAGCAGTTGTAGTCATCCCTGTTATGAAGCCCCTCAACCCCAACTCACCCCCGCCCCTGGGCCCAGAGGAGACCCCCGACCAGGAAATGCTTCAGTCCCATGACCAAGCCCAACCCTCCTCAGGGCTTCAGTGTTCTTGTGCTGCATAATTAAAAATGGAAATGGCTACCCACCTCCTCAGTTCCTCTTAGCAGCCGTTGCACCAACTTGACCTTTTTAAAAAGGAGCACTAAACGGCGCTCAAGTGATTTCTCTCTGGGGAACCGGTTAATTCTGGGGAGACTGTTACATTTGACTGCAATCTCGCTACTGAGATGGAAATTGATGCAATCCTCACCATATTTGGGTGCGATCCGGAACAGGCCAGATTAGATGGCAAACTGATTCACGCCCAATGTGGATCTCGATTTTGGCCTTTCCCGCTATTTAACCAGTGCGGTTTGCAACGCGGTGGTTAAATCCCTCCCATGATAACCATAGTAATAATCACATTAATTACAAATGGTGAGAGGAGGGCCTAATTGAGTCCTCATCCCTCTCCAATCACTTACCTGATGAACACCTTGGCTGGACCCTTCACTGACAGATTTGTTCAGTTTTTAGAATGCATTGAGCCTTCAATGTTTTCTTGCATCTGTTCTCGTGCTACAGTGGAATTGGTGTTCATGCCCCTTGGTGCCACATATATTTTGCTCGATGTTAACAGCAGATACTTTCACTTCTTCCCTCGCATTCAGCTTAAACATTCATTCTGGATCAAGGCTGTGATGAGGTTTGGAGTTGAGTGGTTCTGATCGAACCAGAGTTGACCACTGATGATCAATAAGATTACTGGAGGGTGGTTGCCACTTAAATCATATTAATGACTTCTTCCAATACTCTAGTGGTGTTCTGGAGAAGGTTAATAAGAAATTAATTGTCATGTTGCAGCTGTACTGGGACATCTTGGTTAGACAGGTGGCCAGTTCTGATGCACAGATCTTCAGCAGTGTATTGGAATGCTGTTTGGGCTCAAAGGCTTTACTGTATGTACTCAGCTGCTTCTTACTATCACAATTAGTGAACTAAAATGGCTGGACACCAGCATCTATAATAGTGGGGACCTTATGAGGGAAACAAGTTGATTTGTTCACTTAACATTTTTGGCTCAAGATGCTTGAAAACATTTCGGACTTGTATCTTTCACTCGCACACTGGGCTCTCTCATGGTTGAGGATGGGATTGTTCATGGAATATCCTCTTCACATAAGCTGCCTGCTAGACTTGTACCATTCACAATTGGATGTGGAGGGTCTACAGGGATCTGCTTTCGATTGTTGCTCATGGAAATGCTTATCTGTGCATACATCAGTTTGCTTTTGGTGTTTAATATACAGATTTCCCTGCATCTGATGCTGTAGCTTCATTTGGTTGCTTTTCATTGTAAGTAATGCCTGATACTACTTCTAGCTTATTCTTTGGGATTGGTCAGTTGGTTTGAAAATGTTCAGTGAGCAAGGGAGTACTTGACCAGAAGGTTACTGTTGCTAATGGCCCATGGGATTCATCAAAGCCACTTTAGGCTGCTAGATCGGTCTGTAGATTTGACACCCCACACACAAAGGAAGTGTGCTCTCTTTGCAGACAGTTATATTAATGCTATCATGGGCAGATGTGCATGTGAAACATCAGTTAGTGAGAAAATGGTCAAGTAGAATATTGCCTTGTGTTGGTTCCTTCACCACTGGGCAGAGAGAGACTTGTTCTGTCAAATTTGTTCTTCAAGACTCAGCTTGGTCATTACACCCCAGAGGTCATCATAGTCCAACAATTCAAATGTTACCTCAGCTAATAATACCTAATTCATCACAGACCAAGAAGCGAGTTTAGAATCTTCTGGCCTGTATCACTTAATGCTTTGTTGGGCATTACCTTAACCCACTGGACTGTGGGGAGCTACAATGATGCTCTCAATGGGAGGAATATGATAGTCTTTAAGAAGTGATTAAGAAGGCTAATCGAATTTTGTCTTTCATTGCTAGAGGGATGGAGTCAAAGACTAGGGAGGTTATGCTGCAATTGTATAGGGTGTTGGTGAGGCCGCATCTGGAGTATTGTGTTCAGTTTTGGTCTCCTTACCTGAGAAAGGACATATTGGCACTGGGGGGAGTGCAGAGGAGATTCACAAGGTTTATCCCAGAGTTGAGGGGATTAGATTATGACGAGAGGTTGAGTAGACTGGGACTGTACTCATTGGAGTTTAGAAGGATGCGGGGGGGATCTTATTGAAACATATAAAATTATGAAGGGAATAGATAGGATAGATGCGGGCAGGTTGTTTCCACTGGTCGGGGAAAGCAGAACTAGGGGGCATAGCCTCAAAATAAGGGGTAGTAGATTTAGGACCGAGTTTAGGAGGAACTTCTTCACCCAAAGGGTTGTGAATCTCTGGAATTCCTTGCCCAGTGAAGCAGTAGAGGCTCCTTCTTTAAACGTTTTTAAGAAAAAGATAGATACCTTTCTAAAGAATAAAGGGATTCGGGGATATGGTGTACGGACCGGAGAGTGGAGCTGAGTCCACAAAGATCAGCCATGATCTCATTAAATGGCGGAGCAGGCTCGAGGGGCCAGATGGCCTACTCCTGTTCCTAGTTCTTATGTTCTTTAAAAATAATTGTGGGTCAGGGCCACTTCTGGACTATACTTGCTGGAAATACATCCAACAACATGAATTGCCGGGAGGCAGTCTGAAATTAGCTGCCTCCACCTCCACATATGCCATCCAATTAAGGATGGTGAGCAGGTTCATGAGGCCCAATCAAACAATCTGCAGCCTTAGAAGGATTGGGACCCCAATGTCAATGATGGGCCCTTCCTGTAGGATGGGGACAGTGAAGCATCTCGATCTCGAGGCACCCTCTGAAGTGGTATTACAATTTTTAAATTTGGCCACTACCATCAGGCCAAACCTGTCAAGAGAAAACCCACCAAACGATGGCCTGCAGCAGCATCTGTGACCACCCCCCCCCCCAATCCCTGCATTTCAAGTGAAGGGATCTGAAAGAGACCTCATGGGACCCGAATGGCAAGTCGCCTTCGGGCACCTTCTGGGCTTTGGCCCCAGCATTAGGCCATCCACTCACAGAAAGAACTTGGCAGGATTCCCAATCTACTTACAATTGGGAACTTAATTATATAAATTGGTTACCCACTGCAGCTGGGTGGGTAGCCTTTGTGGGGTTTATCCCTCCCCATCATCATTTAAAATCCTCCTCAGTGGGACCGGGAAAATTCCACCTAATGTGGGACCAGGAAGATTCCACCTAATGTATAGAAAGAGAAGGGAAATTTACTTCCGGTACCAAAATTAACTCCCACTATTTGATGTTTTTTTTTAAACATATGTAACCAGAACATACTGGACAATGATAATGTAAACAAATCTTTTGTGCTGTCTCTGATCCCAATCATTACAAAGCGAAAAAGGATAGTTGCAAGCCTAGTGTACCACACAGAACTTTGAGCATAAAATATTTGTTTTGCGTCGTGTTTAGTACTTCCTCTTATGTTCTACAAACCTGCACCTTACACTTTTACAGTTACCTCTTAATATAAAGGGAAGATGATGACATTTAGAACTTGTATAATTATAGCACTTGCTGAAACATATTGAAGTTTCAAAACCATGTTTGTGTTTGTACAGGAAAAGCCACAAGAACAATTTAATAAAATGAAAACTGTTTATATTTTTTTCATTTCAGTCAATACATCATATAATGTATTAAAATGGAAAGGTACAAAATTTGAAATAAATATTTTCTGATTCATGTATAAATCTTTTGTCCAGATGATTTTATCTGTTCATGTTACAATAAAACATTTTAAATGGCATTTCACTTTTTTTTTAAATGTGTTCTGTGAAACAGAACATTAACAAATACAACAACAAAAGAATTGTTTTGGCGTGATGTCTTGACACACTACGTTCCCCAAAACCACGTAAATAGTGGTGAAAACAGTAGAATTTGAATTTGTTAAATAAACATACTTTTAAAACTGCAATTTCCAATCAGTCTAAATATGCAAGCCATGTTCTGCACTTAGGATACATACATTCATTAATGTCCAAGGGAAGACAGCCACAGACATTGAAAGTTTGGTGAAGGTCAAGAAACATTTTTTTATGGCTGCAGTAACTTTACAGACAGAGAACAAAAATCTAAAGATGAATAATTTAAGAAACACACCTTAGAAAGTTCTTGAATTAAACCAAATCTGAAAGGTCACTCACCTCAATATTTGCTCAGTGTGATACTTAGACTTGACCAAAATAAGCTTTGCACTGTGTGTATGTGGATTATCAGGACTTTAGATAATGAAACTCTCAACTCAGGTCATTGGACAGCCTTTGGGGTAGAAATTGGAATGCATTATGGCCAATGTTCAGTGTTGGTTCCAGTGTTAAATCTGAGGGAACATTGTTCCCCTAAGTACGCTGGACAGAAAACTAAAACATCCATTGACTTTCATTAATTATTTAAATTAAGAGCTTAACGCTTGTTGAAAAGCCCCTTGCTGAAATTAGGCCTTGGGTCTTTTAAATGGCAGCAATCAACAATACTTAAGTTTAATTATTTTGAACTGTTCCTACGGAGTCAGGAGGAGAAGGAGTGTATCGCCTGACATCACAGAAGATAAGATTGCCCAGACTGGTATCCACTTCAACCCTCTTATTGGAAACTATTTGAGGGCCAGGGTGAGTGAGGAAGGTGATTTGGTGCTGTACTCTTCACCGGGCATGCTAATGATGCCCAAGTACAAATTTCCATTGATCCTTAAGCCTCTCATTTTGGTTGCATATTATGCCCCAGTAAAACATTTACCCTTTGGTGTCCAAGAATAGGCCGGTTTTATTATTATTGAGTATCAAAATTAAGATTACAATTTAGAAATTAGCTTTTACCAATAGTATCAAATAAATGATGAACACATTCATATAATACTCCTATGTGCACTATTTCAATATTGCTGTTAGCCAGCTTATTTTAAATGGGTGAAGATGGCCGCTAAAATACTGCAGAGGAATGCCCTGTGTAGCCACCTAAATTGGCCAACTCCCGATTCAAAATGGCGAACGGCAAAGGCTGATGGGAAAGTCAGCCAACAAGATAAAAACCAGCAGCTGCAGGTTTGCTGTGTATTTAACTCTGAAAAGGCCAGACAACATCGATACCAGCGACCATCAGCATAACAAAGTAACAGCCATCTGCATACTGATGAGCAATCCCCGGGAACAATAAGCAACATTTTGACACACAAAGCAAAGCCAAACTCCTCGGCGCCAGCAGGAGCCAAAACAAAGGAGGTGAATGAGCACCTCAAGACCGCCCATCGATCAGGGAACCGCTCCAGTATTGGAGAAAATCGAACCAAGCGATTGGGACAAAGTCCAATCACTTGGGATGAGGTACAGCATCCTCCCCGAAAGGCGGGAAGTCCCTGGGGATTATAAGAGTTGAGCCCCAAGTTCAAATCGATCTCTCTTCACCGCTCTCTTCTTCCTGCCTGGGTCACCCAGCAACACAAATCAACATTGACCGTGACCGGTGCGGTGACTCCAGTGATCATCAAAATCGTAAGTCTTAATTCAACGCTCGCTACGAGATAGGCGCTCATAGCTACCAATCCATACCAACTTCGAATCCCGCACACTCAGAACCCGAACAAAAGGCCATTTGTTCCCCTGACCTGGTGGGCCAGTCCAAAGTCAAGTATAGGCCTGTTAGTTGTAGAAGTAGCTTAGACGTAGAATTTGTGCATGAGTAGAGATTACTGTGTATAATAAATGTGCTTTGATTTAAATCTTACTAATCGGTGTATTGGGTTATTGATCATTACTCGGACTTGAACCTCGTGGCGGTATCATAAAGATACCTGGCGACTCGAGAGCAAAGGTAATAAAACAGAGCAATTGAACCAAGGAGAAAATCAGCAACACCTGTCAACATGTTAAAGAGTACATTTACAAATATTGGGAAGTCATTCCTACTTGGCTTCTTTTAAAGGGTGGAACTGTGGCACGATGGTTAGCACTGCTGCCTCACTGCACTAGGGACCTGGGTTTGATTCTGGCCTTGGGTGACTGTCTGAAGTTTGCACGTTCTTCCCGTATACGTGTGGGTTTCCTCCGGGTGCTCTGGTTTTCTCTCCCAGTCCAAAGATGTGCAGATTAAATGGATTGGCCATAATAAATTTCCCCTTAGTGTCAAAGATGTGCAGGTTAGCCATGTGGATTGGCCTCGATCAATACGCAGGGTTACGGGAATAGGTCGAGGAATGGGCCTAGCTAGAGTGCTCTTTCGGAGGATCAGGGCAGACTCGGTGGGCAAATGGTCTTCTAGTGCACTGAGGGATTCTATGGATACATCTAGAAGACTAGGAAATAGGACAGGAAATTCTAATATACGTTGGATGGAATTCTCCAAATAATTTACTGAATGTCATCTTGGGCAGAATAATGAATGCGAATTGTGCCAGCTGTCCCAGTGCAATTCCCATCGTAATTTTCCGACACTTCGTTTTTGTTTGGAGCCCGGGTGATTTGCACCAAAGTGTGATGTGTGGGACCTGTAGACTTCGGTAAGGACGGATCCTCAAAGATCGGTGCAGCCCAAACTCAGAATAAGCATACAGCGCCCCCCGCCACCCCCCCCCCCCCACCTTCTTGCCAGCACAAACCCTCCCCCCCCCCCCCCATTTCTGTCATCAGATCCCCCCCTCCAAATGAGTGACTCCCCGCTCCATATGGTGGAAAAGTACCTCCACTGCAGGCATACTGTTCAGGAATCTGAGGCTTAAAAAGATCCAGTCTAAACAAATTGCTGTCAGACAGAGCACTTGGTCTTTCTAGGAAGCACTACAGAGTAGAATCAGCACTACAGACTAGAATAAGATCCACTACAGAAAGAAATGCAGTCAGACAGGACACCTGCTCAAAGGAGTTCATGGATCATGAAGTGCTATTAAAAAAAATGAGATTATCCCTCCTTTGAGAGCGCCTTCAGCTGTCAATCAAGAGAGTTGTAAAAATCAATGGGGTGTAAAATTCAATATAACCAACCAAGTACAAAGGGATAAAAGAATCCATACTGCAACATTGAAACCACAGAACCCATTGATACATCAAGGGGAGTGAAATACTTCTCCAAGAAACAAACTGTGGAATGGCTCCGTCCTATGAGAGGATTTTAGGGCAGGCAGGCTGCAGCTGTGCTTTGCCCTGTTATGGGGTGTTAGAAATGAAAGAAAGCACACTTCGAGGCTTCACAGAACCAAAAGCGACCCCCATCTCGGGGAAACACTGACCTGGTTCCCTCCAGCCCAGCTTGGGCCCTCCAACCTCCAGCTCCCCTGAAGAACCCCCCCCCCCCCCCACGGAATCTGACCAGTTGCTGTGCCCATGTGGTCTCTGGATGTAAGTGGCGAGGGGTACTCGCCTCCTTGCTCCAACTCAGAGACCATGGCACTTGGTCCCCATTTTTAAGGATCAGCAGTGATTTACATCAGTGACTTCCCACTGGGGAGGTGGGGGGGGGGGGGGATATCAGAAGGTTGCTGCATTTGACTTCAATGTCACTAATGAGATTAAATCTGCACTGTAAATTCTATGATTCTATGGAATTAAAATAAATGCCAATTTTCTGTGATCAGTTCAGTGCCCTCTTTGGGCGAGATCCTGATCAGGCCAGCTGGAACAGACCGGGAGAATTGGAAACCCAATTTCGTGGCTCTCTCACAATTCTCCGGACAGAGCAGAATTTGTGCCAGAGAATCACCCCAGCTGTGTTTCTGTGATGTATGGAAATCTGTGATGTCAGTGGACCATTTAGGACTGAGATGAGAAAACATTTCTTCACTCAAAGGATAGTGAATCTATGGAATTCTCTACCACAGAAGGCTGTGGATGCCAAGTGACTGAATATATTCAAGAAAGAGATATTTTAAAAGATTTTATAGGCATCAAGTGGTATCGGGAGAAAACGGGAATATGGCATTGAGATAGAGGATCAGGCATGATCATACTAAATTGCGGAGCAGGCTCAAAGTGCCAAATGGCCTACTCCTACATAGTTATCATAAATGAAGCGAATTATCAGATATTGTAATTTTAGAAATTTACAGTAATTACTTGCAGTAGTTTTCTTGTTTGGCCATATCTAATTTATTTGGTGTTAGATTTTGGAGATGTGATGTGATGCTGAAGAACTGTATCTATCTATTAAAATATGTTTTTAAAGAGTGCTGTATAAACTCTAATCTAAGACTCAGTACAGATTAACAGTCATCTGTTATGGTTGTTGAACAACCACACTAATACTTAATCCAAAATGATTCAATGCAAGATGAACTAGAATCACATTTAAATAATGCAAAGTTATGTATGATACATGTAAATCTTTGGTGCCTGTCTTCTAATAAAGCTTTTGATCAACTTATTCTGTAGGAAGGAACACATCGTTTTTTCTCTATTATTTGCATATGTGCTTTTATTACTTTATACAGGAACTAAATTAATTAAGCAGCATGGATTTTGTTTTAGCTGCTATCACAATTAACTAAAAGACCTTTTTAAAATTTGGTTTAACTCATTTGACTACGCCTTAATGAAAAACGTTTCTACTGAACAGAACAGAAGAAACAAATACTGTGGTTCTTGGACAATAATTTGCCAAAGACTGCTTTAATTTCCACAACCTGGTTTTAAGGAACAGTATTAAAATACAATAGATAAACTAAAGAAAAACCCTAGTTTGAGACAAGATGCAGTAAAAGGATAAAAGAGTTATTTTCTGGTCAACAACCAATCACCATTATAGTCAAAATGAAACCATCCTGTGCACTGAAGACCTCAACAACATTTCTCAACATTTCACTAAGTACATCTGACCATGCAAGATTACACAAACATCTTAACTAGTTTTAAACTTTTAAACACTGACATTATGCAATTTTTCATAATTATACTGGTTAAAGTAACAGCTGATAGCTGTCAAATATCTGATACATCATATACATATATTTTTTGTTTTTTGTATATAGAATCTGGACAACACAACATTACATATAGTATAGAAAACACTTCTTTGTCAAAGAATAGGAAAATTATTTTTGCTACCAACTTAAGTTTACATGAAATAATACAAAATACAGTACAATAAGGATCAACTTGCTGAAAACAATATACATCCTCATTGGTAGTGGCCTTTAAAAAGCTAATAAAGGACTAGACAATGACACAGCACCTATAAGGCATATTATCAAAATATAGAAGCATTAACATCATGCTGTCTGATTCATATTAACATCTCCAACTTTTGTGGGCAGATTATTAACCATGGATCCTGTTTACCCATGAAACATTGCATACTGTCATTCCCCCTGGGCAATTCATGAGAGGATGGTGATGAAGGACTAATAGTTTTGACTATTTGGACATCTAATTTGTGTTGCCCTGTACCATACACTTTAGTGAAAAATATTACACAGCATCACAGCTAATAGTGCTAGGTTTTTTTTATTCTTCATATTTCATCTTTAATGTCTTGAATTTGGTCTCTATAAATGTTGAACCTGGTATTAGTTTTGTTGACTTTGATGAACTGACAGCTACATCAGGTATTGGTTGAAACTTATGGACTATGTTTTTTTAGCAGTTGCATCAAGAAAATGGAATAAATACAAACTGCTTCAGAACTGTTGATTAATCTCTCATGCTACTGTTTGAAGATGAGGCAAGATTATCTCCGAACTAACCTTGAGCAACTAATCCACAATTCAAGTTAACAGTAGATAGAATTTTGAAACGGACTTGCCAGATTGGATAAGTGAACATTTCTTCAAAAATAGTTTTCAGCAATTCAGCAGATAAGTTTCAGATGAACTTTGAAGAGAAGTAATTAGATTGATAAAAGTATGGGCTCATTGTTACAATCTAGTAAAAAAATGAGACAAAGATGTCATATGTAGGTCGCTGATTGCCTTACATTAGTAGCCCATTCAATAGGATTAGCTATGTCCATCACAATCAACACTAATACTACTATTCAATATTGTCATATTTTGTACATATAAGCTTTATGTTTGAATAGTTGCCCAGACTGACAGTATTGGAAACAATGCATACAGTTATCATGAATATAAAAATCCTATTTGAACTTTATTTCTAAATTGTTTAAACAGGTCTGTTCATACTGCTTCCAAAGCAGTGGAAATTGGGGTCCAATAACTTTAAATAATATGAATATTTTCTTTAAAGGTAATTGAACAGTAACATTACAGTCAAGAAACAGGCCTTATATTTAACCATTACTATGCAGAAACAATTCTTATTTGAATGAAGAAGTTTCACGTATAATTTATCTGTGTTTGTTGATTTTATACATAGAGTATCTGACGTATGCACCAGTTATAGAGAAATTCAGCATAGTAATGGTTAAAAGAACAAATATATTGTTTACATTTACAAATGATACATTACAATCACTTTTTACAAACTGCTTTTTCAATTAATATATTAATGCCTAAATACAAAGAAAGAAGATACAAAAATCACAATGTAATCATCAAACATCCCATTTAATTAAAGTGTTATATCACTCCATTGTGCTCTATAACTTTAACTTTAATCATTGCCAAAGAACCTTCTTTTAATAGTTATTGTTAAATTACCAGTGTGACTGACATTTCTATACTGAAGTGGAAGTAGATAATATGCTCTGTAATGACACTTAAGTCAAAAAAATTGGACTATTTTTTTCTATGAAACTATGACTTTCATTGCAAAATAATTAGTATACAGTAAACATAAAACTGAGATAATAACAGAATTGCCTACATTTTGGGTACTTCTGTGACTACGTATTTAAAGTGTCAAGTATAATTTTATAATGTAATGTGTGGTTTTATCTTTCAAATGATGATTAGTCAGCATTTTGTTGTTTTCTGTGCATAACACAAATGCAGTTTCTGCTTGGCTGTAAGTGAACAACTCAAATGTGTACTATTGCCATATGATAAATAACAGCAACATGTTGGTGTATCGATCGCCTGTAGACTGGTATCCTATTTACCATTAGTCTTGTAATATTAGGGATAAGTACAGATTTTAAGCTTCTAAGTAAGTCAGCTAAGTAGCTTAAAAAAAAAATCTTAATTATACTTTTGCATGAATTTCTGGTTGTTGCTCCTCAGAGAAGCTGGTGTTCTGAAATGCCAGATAATCAGAGCTAGAAGTTGACATATAGAACTGTTAGCAAGCACCAGCATGATGTTTTTTCTGATAGATTTGATTGTAGTTATCTTTGCGAAATGTGCTTTGGATACTTTATGAAGAATTTAAAAAAAAGTTGCAATGACAATGATAAGACCTGAATTCCACTCTAATTTTAGATGATTCATAAAGAATATAAAATAAATCTTTCTGCAGAGGCACATCTTTGCACCATAAAGCAATGGGAAAGAAAGCTATAATGGAGCACCATAAATTCTGCCTCATTTGAGATCAGAAACTAAGGCAAATACTGCAATGCCTTTGGCAGTTATGTTTTGCCTCCATACTGTAATTTAAGTGTACACTATACTGTTTTTTTATTCCAGTATTCTCACTAAATTTGACCATTCCATTTCATAGTTGTATTAGGAGGTTCGAGTAATCGCAGTTTGTAAATTTTGAAGAGTAGCCTACAGTATATGATTAAATGGCAATAATTTAAGGTACTAAATCTCTAGCCCTTATTAAAATAGCACTTTAAACGACGAGGAAAATATCTGATTAGGGATAGATAGCTCTGTGGATCTATTTCAAGAGTCTTTTCCTACATGTTAAAACACAAGTACCTGAGTAATTCCCATTGACCATACTGACTAATGTGGATCTGTATACCCTGAACCAGGTATAAGACAGGTATGCTTTGCAAGGTGTGTGTGTGTGTATGTGTGTGTGCATGCGTGGGACATAACAGTCATGGGCATTTTGAATGTTTCTTTCTTTCGCATGCCTAGCAAGTTTTGTAGGTGATTGTACATTTCATTGTGATTCTATATTAAAACATACAACACAGATTGCTGCCATGGTAAGAAGGTTGTTCTTTCCCAAAGGTTAGTTGATTTAATGTGATGACAGCTGACAGTAAAAGCAAGGCAGATTTCAGAACAGATTCTGACAAATTGGCTGCTGTTGGTTTATGTAATCTGTTTTAATTTGATCCACATTAAATCTGTAAATATTTCAGAGCTATTCACACAAATGGGTGTTAAAAACAGGGTAAAAGTTTCACTATCAAATAGGGAGCACAATGGACCCACGAGCAATCTCTCCTGTAAAATCAGCATGGTTACAAATGTATTGCAAAGCTTGCCCCATTCATTGTTGAGCATTTTAAAGACTGGACTAGATATGTGTAAGAAGGAAAAGGTTTTTAAGGATTATGCAAACTGGGAGGATAAATGTAATTAGAACTGTATCCTCATGTGGAGGGTATTGACAACACAAAATGTATTTTTTTTGCACCTTTATGGGATGGGGGAAATCGCTGGCTGGGCCAGCATTTATTTCCCATCCTTAACTGCCCTTCATTTTAAAGTCACCCACATTGCTGTGGATCTGGATTCTGCACGTCAGCCAGACCAGTTTAGGACAGCAGATTTCCTTCTCTAAGGGACATTAATGAACCAGATGGGTCTTTATGACAATCGACAATGGTTTCTTGGTCATCATTAGACTTTTAATTCCAGATTTTTCTTGAATTCATATTTCATCATCTGCCGTGGTGTGATTTGATCCCAGGTCTCCAGATATTGCTCTGGGTCTCTGGATTACTACTCCGGTGACAATACCATTCTGCCACTGCCTCCCCTATACAGGAGATTTACCCTAAGAGGTACAGTCCACATATGTGAATATGACAGAAAGTTAATTCCTTTCAATGTATTAAAATTATGCCGCAACGGTAGATTTTAGTCCATTAAAAATTATGGACCCGATTTAAGTGGAATGTTTCTTGGTACCTGCTGCACTGAGAATGAACCGGCTATCAAATGGGACTCTTTTTTTTGGGCCTCTGTTGGGAACGTCTCATTGAGGCTGCACTTACCTCACTTCCTGCACTTCTCAGCTCGTCAGTGCAGGAAGAGATCGGGGCACCATTTTTAAATGCTGCATTGATCTCTCGCCTTCCCTCAGACTCCCCACAGTGGCCTCCGGACACCTCAATGCTCCAACATATCTCTTAGAGGGTCCTCAAGACCCCCCTCCCCACCTCTTAAGGGCAGGGAACCCCCGGGTCTGATCCCTGGCACAGGCAACCTTACACCTGGGCACTACCAGCCTGGCACCCTGGCAGTGCCACCTTCCAGTGCCGTCTGGGCATCCTGGCAGTGCCAGAGTAGCAGCAAGAGTACCAGGTTAGCAGCCTGCCAAGTGCCTGACCACCTGGGGGCCTCCGATGGCCTGGGCAACCCCCTAGGTGCCGGTATGCCTGGTCCACATTTGTGTGGACCAGAGCCAAATAGCGCCTTAGTGTAGTCTCCCAGGCACGACTGTTAGTGCCAAAGCCTTGGGAAAATTGGGTGCTGAAATATTTAAATGAGCCTAATGACTCACTTGACTATGCAAATATGGATCTCGCCCAGTGAGGGAGAGATGCAGATCGCAGTGTTTCACGAGATCGTGTTAGATCTCGCAACGTGTTGCAAACGCTGAGATTTAACGGCCTTTTTGCATCATCGAGTCTGGCATGACAAAGCCATTCAATTGTGCCCTATAATTAGTCAGCGTTCACAGAAGTGATTCAAAGCATTACTAACTTTACTGTTCAGATTTTCTCTGACATATCTTTGCTTAATATGAGTTCTCCCTGTTTGCAGAAAGGGTGGGCTGAGTTGAAGATATCAATTAATTATTATCTGAAATTATGAAGGTGTGAGATATGAGCAGCAATTTGACTTCTATCTGTTCAACAAATTAAAACTACTGTAAATGATTTTAAAAAGTTAGCATAGTTGCCAGATTCAAGGAACACAGCACAAGGTCTGAAGTCATACGAACCGATTGCACAGTGAACACTTTTACCTCACAACTAATAAGTGGAATTATTTATATATAGAGTCTTACAAATGCATTACTTTGGATCACAAGCAGAACACATTGAATCTTTAAGTTTAATTTGTATACACAAACCTGAAGAGTCTAATAGTTACATTACTGAAGCATTTGAATGCTTAACTGACAAGAATTTGAATTTAACTCAGTCTCAGCCTTTGTTAGCGATGCTCATCAGTTTTAGTTGGGCTATGTGGGCAAAGGAAGGAAAGCAGACCAATATGGACTCTGGAGCTAACAAAAGATTGGATTCTCCTACCTGCCTAACGTTGGCCTAGATATAGGAAGAGGAAGGATAAATAGGGCAAAAAAAATCTCAATCTCAATTTTAGTGCTTAATTTTCTGGAATTTTATTTTGTTTACTTGAAATTTCTTTTTGGTTGTCTAACCTGTTGACCAATAAGTAATGTACAAATCAAATGCACTGATAAGAAATTAACAAGGCAATGACACTATAGTAACTGTAATTAAATTCTGTTGTGCCAACAGTCTTATGCTACTGGCACACTGGGCAAGATTCTCCACTCCCGCGCCGGTTGGGAGAATCGCCTGGGCCTCCAAAATTTCCCTTGACGCCGGTCCGACGCCCTCCCGCAATTCTCCCAAGCGGCGGGAACGGCCCGGTCGAGTTTCGCGGGCCGCAGGCTGGAGACACTCAAAATGGCGATTCTCCGGCACCCCCGCTATTCTGAGGCCCGGATGGGCCGAGCGGCCAGGCCAAAACGGCGGGTTCACGCTGGGGGGGGGCGTCCTGCGGGGGGGCGAGGGGGGATCCTGCACCGGGGGGTAACTCAAATGTGGGGTGGCCCGCGATCGGTGCCCACCGATCGTCGGGCTGTCCTCTCTGAAGGAGGACCTCCTTCCTTCCGCGGCCCCGCAAGATCCGTCAGACATCTTCTTGCGGGGCGGACTTAGAGAGGACGGCAACCACGCATGCGCGAGTTGGCGCCGGCCAATGCGCGGGTGACGCCTGTTATGCGGCGCCGGCCGCGTCATCTATGCGGCGCCGCCTTTACGTGGGCGACAAGGCCTGGCGCGTGTAGATGACACGGCCCCGATCCTGGCCCATTGTCAGGGCCTGAATCGGTCGGGATCGGGGCCGTTTCGCGCCGTCGTGAACCTCGACGGCGTTCACGACGGCGCGGCCACTTCGGCGCGGGAGTGGAGAATCCCGCCCATTGACTTTAAGAAGTGAACTAGAATTGACATGTGGAGTAATGCTTGGCGAGGAGAAAATTTTGTGATGATAATAATCAGTTGTTCCCCCAAGATATGGTAGACTACAATATTCACTTTCACAGAACACTTTGCAGGAAAAGATTTGGACATTGGAATTACATAATAGTGTGAAGAGAAGAGTTATATGACTTAATGGGTATATTGCAGCAGAACAGGGATTTAAATCCAGCTCGGGTCAGATAAAAGTTTGTTTCAACTCCAAAATGTACCTCCAATTGAAACTGATTTTATCATGTAAGAGATGAGATAGGCTATATTTATCTTGTAAGTTTGGGGAAAACATAGCAAAATATGAACACATCATTAAGATCAGCTTGTGAACTAATTCAACACAGACCTCAATTAGTTTGAGTATGATATGATTAAATCACACTCTGTGATATATGTTACTTTAGTAAGAGTGAAGTACATGCACCTGCAAAACCATAAATTTAAAATAGAGCTAATGTCATTGGGACTTTTAACCATTCCATTATCTTCAAATTATCAGACTGTTTTACTAACACCCAGTATTGGGGGAAATATTGGAAAGACTGAAGTCAGTCTTTGGTCCCCACCACATACCCTGTTCCTTGGCCACTGAATCCATCCCTGTCCTTGCCAACTGTCTGAAGCTGAAACCCATGTTTTGCAAACTTGGTGTCATAGTTGACCCCAAGATAAGCTTCTGACTACATAACTGCACCATCACTAAGACTGCCTGCTTCCAGCTTTGTAATAATGCCCGGCTCCAACTCTGTCTCAGCTCATCTGCTGCTGAAACCCTCAACCATGCTTTTGTTACCTTTCGGCTTGACTATTCCAATGTATTCCTGGATGCCCTCCCACTTTCTGCCCTCTGTAAACTTGATGGCATCCGAAACACTATTCATGTGATAGCTTGCATCCAAACCTGTGTACCCATCAACATCTGTACTCACTGACCTATATTGGTTCCCAATTAAGCAGCACCTTGATTTTAAAATTTTCATCCTGGAATGTACTGTCTGAAAAGGTCTGGAAGCAAATTCAATCATAGCTTTCAAAAATGAATAGGATAAGTTGCTGGAGCAAATAAATTGAAGGACTACAGGGCTATAGCAGGGTAATGGGACTTGCTAAATTGCCCTTGTAGAGAGTTGAAACAGGCACAACAGGCACAAGTGGCCTTCTGCTGCAGCCATTCTATAATTCAAAATCCCTCCATGGCTTCTCCTATCCCTATCTTTACAATCTCTTTCAGTTGCACAAGCCCTAGAGATGTCTGCGCTCCTCTATTTCTGACCTCCTGAGCATCTCTGATGTTAATTGCTTCATCATTGATGGTCATGTCCTCAGATGCCAGGGGCATAAGTTCTGAAATTCCACTCTCTTCCCCCCCCACCCCATCTCTCTGCCTCTCTAGCTCACCTTCCTCCTTTATGATGCTCCTTAAAACTTGATGCTTTGATCAAGCTTTTTGATAATCTATCCTAATATCTTCTTAGGTGGCCTGGTGTCAAATTTTGTTTGATTATGATCCATTTTATTAAATTAAAGGTGCTATATAAATACAAACTGTTGTGGCTAAATTATTTATTTATGGTAAATGTGAGCTACTTATTGATTGTAAAAGTAAAGTCACCATAGTCCCAGATGACCAAAGGCAGCTTTCCCATTTGAGGGGGGGGTTGGGGCCCCACACCTCACCACACCTCAAGGCGAGGGACAAGGTTGAGAAGGCGGGGCCTTCATGAATAACCTCAGCTAGTACGGGAATTGTACCCGTGATGCTGGCCCCGCCCTGCATCACGAACCAGCTGTACAGATAACTGGAGCTACAAAAAAACAACTGTTTTCATCATGAAAAAAACTCCAGTACAAAGATTTACTGTTTTCGGCAGCTGAACTGGAATCAGCACTTTCTTCATAATTAAGAGATTCCGTGAATATGAAGAGCATTTTATCACTCGTGGCATTGCTTTGCAGATGCTGAATTCGGTATTCTATTGGACATTATTGGAGCAAAAAAAAAAAAAAAACTTGGATTATCATTACAAAGAGATTGGAATCAAAAGCTAACATAAATATTGCCCTTTATTGTGTTCTAAGTGAATTTGAACACTGAGATATTTTCAGTTTAAACACTCTCACGACATTGGAGTTCACTATAAGTGGGTTCAACTGTAATGTATTTTACCTTAATTTCATAATAAAAGAGATATTTTTCAGTATGGGACATAAATTACATGCACGTGATAAATGGATTGTAGCAGAATAATATTTGCGATGTTAGTTCTAATTAATGTGACTGTCTCCCAGCACTGTTATTTAAATCGTATAAATAATTAAATCTTAGTTCACAGGAACAAACATGTGTGATCTTATTCAGAAAAAGCATTAGTAATTGCAAATTGATTAAATATTCTTATTTTAATGGTATTGCATATTGTCAATTGATCAAGTACCATCTATACAGATAGTAATGGAAAACATTGGCAGTATGGACTGCATTTTACAAACAATGTTTCTTGTGTTTCTAGGACATTTTTGCATCAAACACATCAGGTACACTGAAAATGAAGCTTTCAAATTAACAATATATTTCTGTGGCTAGTGCACAAAGGAGTGACATGGCTTCAATCAAATGAAATATTTGAAAGTTTATTTTCAAGTATTCACAACTTTTTCTGATATCTTTTTTATTCCAGGTTCCAACTACAATCTACTACCTGATTCACAATTCTACCTTCTGCAGACAGTTAATGTAATACACAAGAAGAACTGACAAAAACTTTATTTGTCAATAGTTACAGAGACCACTTACTCAATTTATTGATACCACATCCCAATACAAGCTCTTTGTGAAAAATCACTTAACATTGCTTAATTTTAAAAAAAATGTTATTCTATATGCTATTTATAGTTATTATATAGTACTGTATATACTGATTGGATTGTTGAGTTTAGGGATATGAAATATTAGACTCCAAAAAGACATTCCAAAATGATTTAACATCACAATGTATTTTAATAATATGATTTCTCATAGAACATACTGGACAGTGTGCTTTAAGAAAAATAAAGTAGGCAAAACGGTATCAGCATATATCATGTAAAGGACGCCACAGAAGAAAATGTGGTATACATTACAGGAATTATTTTATAATTGGTATCTAGGCTGTTGGAGCTGCCTACACTGGACAGCCCATTAGAATGTGAATCACTGGTGCAGCTACTTGGCATCATTGTTCTTTCCCTAATACACATTAGAAAACTGACGCAAAATTGCAGTTATTTAAAGCAGGAACATAACTTCTTGTGTTTTTCTAATACTATTAGTTCAAGTCATAATTTTTATACAGAGCCATGATATTCATATAACTGATTGTAATTGTTGCAGGGGCCTGTCAAGACTGTGATCTGAATATTATATAACTTTGTGACTGATTGCAAAAGCAAAATACTTGAATTTACGTACTATTTACCAATGAACTATTAAATCTCAAATGGAAAGTAAATGCTAAAGCCACATGAAATCAGAGAAATTATAATGAGGTAGATACAACTACAATAAAGTAAAACTGAAGCTATATCAAATTGAAAAGGAAATCTGGCACAGTTAGGAGATGCCTTTCATTATTCAAGATCACATGAAGAAACCATGAATTAAACATGTATACTTCAAGATGTAGCATTTTCACCTTGTTGATACGAGATGTTTGTAAGGAAAAACAGTTTGAATATGGGGGAAAAAAGTTGCCTAAAATTTGGAGGTTTGAGAGACTGGAAGATTGCATAGTTGGGAGCTGGGGCTTCGTATCAAGGTGAAAAGAACACTGTCAGATAAAATATCCTTTGAAAATCATTTTTGTTTATTTTTTTCATTTGACTTTTTTAACTGTATATCTCACACAGGAAATGTATGTACAGTACACACATGCTCACAAACTCCTGACATTTACAGCCATATAAATATCCTTTCTTAATTACTTCATGCACAATTTTTTTAAAATAAATTTGTCATCACTTTTAAGCCTATGAATTTAACTCACAGACCCACCTCTTCCTCAGAAAGAAGGGAAAAAGCACCTGGGCAAAGTTCAGCTTCACATGGATTGCTGCAACTTGAAATAGGAAAAAAATAACTACAAACTTCTCAACTGTCTTGAGGTAAGAGTAGTTCACTAACCAAACATACATCTGAACATATACATTACATGATAGGAAATAGCAAAGTTTTTCTTCCATACATTATTTACAGTTTCTTTGTGTTGTTTTTGGATAAACAGCTATATCAATCTACAGTAAGGCTTCACAGGAAGTATTCGGTTAATTTTTTTGTTTTCTAAAAACCACACTATAAAATTGAGGTTCGATGTTAGCACCTTTGATTATTGATGTTGCTCCCATTAACACAGTAGCTATTTCCTGTTGAGAACCTTAATTTTTAAACATTTTTTTGTTTCTGCAGGAGAATTACAAATTCTCCATGCAGCTGCACTAGAACCTCACATATAATATACATATATATATATACAGTGATTCTTTTATTTTTACTGCACTGGCACATAATATGAAAAGGTACTGGCATTGTTGTTTGCTGTAAGTGGCTGCCTTGATAGGAGTACCATAAGCACCTAGAGAAAAGGCACCACAAGGTTGAGAAGCAAAGAGTTTTTCCTTTGTTTATTTAAAATCACATCCTAAGCTAAGATGATTTAAGAATCTAGGGCTTTCATGGTCAGCAGAATAAATAATCGATTATTTTCATTAACACAGACGCAGCTTTAAAAGACTGCAACGCTTCATGTTCAATCAGCAGAAGGAAATTATGGAGTGGTTGAGTCAGTTTTACAGTTGAGTTCAGTTTTAGGTCTGAGGTGTCCTCAAAGTGATGAGATCTGGATCTCAGTCACTGCTTTATGAGATACTCCTAAGCGAGTATTAATTTCTACCTGCAGAACATAAGAGATAAAAACAGGAAAGAGGGTAGAGAGGATTTGAAATTATATTGCCTAGGCTGGTGATTAGCTGAACATTTTTTCATACTATACTGTACTAATTTATTAAAATAAGATAAATGTTTTGACTGAAATTGGACTGAATTTTGTCAGGGTGGTGGTAGCCCCAGAGGTTGGAGCCCTGACCAGATTCTGTGGCAATCAGGCAGCCAGCTACTAATCGGGGTTCCTGGGCCTTTAAGGGAGGACATTCCAATCAGATGGCTGGCAGCTCTTCATTCCCAGCAGCTTCATCAGGAACGATGATCACTGCTGGGTCTGCACTCAGCGCACAACAGCATCGTGGAAGCCACGGTAAGTGGGTCTGGGGTCATCAGGTGAGTCAGTTAGATGCCAATAGGGTGGTGAGTTGCAGTTAGTGAAGGTGGGAGGTTGGGGGAGGGGGTGTTTCTGTGGGAGTAGCCCTTGCACATGGTGTCGAATCATGGGGCACCCCGAGCCAGTAGGACAGCCACCATATTTTACTGTACTATCTCTACAAATGGCTGAGGGCCTGCTGCCACTGGTGAAATTCCCATGGTGGTGGGAAGAGTGACCATTAATTAGCCACTTAATTATCTCAATAGGCCACTGGGTGGGGAGGCCATCCTCCACCTTCCCCGCTGCTGTGGCAATGCTATTGTATCGGGAAGACGACGCTTCCTGCATTTTTCCCAATTTTCCAGTTCCCCCCTCTGCTTGCCAACCCACTTTAAGAGACCTGTTAAATTCCACCCTTAGGGTAGATTTTACAGGGGAACAGCCCCCACCCCACCCAACCTAAGTCTGGCTGTACCTCAGCAACATGAAATTGGGCTGCGTCAAAGCAATAATACGCTGGGGGCAGCCTTAATTAGAGCAGGGAGGGCCTTCCTCAGGAACAGGATACCCATCCTGGAGAACATCTGGCCAATCTGATTGGGCAGCATCTCTGTAGTCCAAGAGGCGTCTGAAGACAATGGTGGCCACTGCTGGGGATACAAGCAGTCCCAAAGAAGGTGAAGATGTCTCCTAGATTAGGTATATGTGAAGGTTTCCGGTAAGCATTGTTGGGACACCCCAGCAAGAAGGAGGGAAGGGGGCTTGTACAATTTGTGATGGGGATGTCCCTGATGGACACAGGAGATATAGCCCCTTCCTGCACAACAGCAATCCATGCTGTTGAAACTGCCAGGTTGTTTGCAGACCCAAATATGGCTGGAAGTGCACCAGTCAAATATAAACTAAGTTACCTATAATGCATGTTATTACCTGATGTGCTAGGTTTTTGTTCAACAGTATATCCACAAAGGCAAGTACACACATTTACAAATGTAAATTGACAAAGCACCTTCAGAGTTCTTTTAAAGTTAGGTCAATGTTAATGCACAGTATTTCTGCAGCAAAGGTGTGTAATTGATCATTCACTTTTTGGAAAATGAAAGGAATATACGAAACAATGGATGACACATGAATCTAAGTCTCAAATGTATTTTTTGTTAACTGGTAGTAATCAATCAATATCCTATTTCCTCCTAGGAAACAAATAACTGGGCCTTTTGTAGCTTTCATATTTAGATTTTTCGCATTGACAGCTCAATGCATTTGTCCTTCTGATGACAAGTCACTGTGGCAGATTGTAAAACGCAACCAGCAAATTTTGCAAGTTGCTAGCACCAGTCTGAAGTGTTTGGCTTTGGCCCACTGCTGTTAAAAAGATTTCCAACTAGATGTCACTGAAAAAATATAAAACCTGATCTATTTTCTTCTAATTTGAGAAATGATCTCTCATATGTTAGTTTCTTTCCTAGGAAGACAACTTAAGCTATTGCTGCTTTATATAAATCAATTAAAATAACAAATACATTTAGTAATATTTTATGATTAACATGATAGTTGAACTAGATAACTAGCTAACCTTGAAAGCCCTTTGGATGATTCATGATTTACTAACTAGGTCCTTCGACTGCTGCAATATTCGGGTTGCTTGCATCTTTTACATCACGCTGCAGCACATTTTCTTGTGTATATAAAGATATAATAGTATTACATATGATGAAATATGATGACACAAAATACTAATTTGCTTCAGTGATAAGGAACATAAATGTGGTGATTATCAGATGGTAATGCGTGCCAGAGTTAGGATATCTTAAAGTGCAATTTACCAACCAATAATGCATACCATATTGTTCATTACCACTATTATATAATGCCTCAGAGCATTAAACGTCAGTTTATAAAAATAAATCATACTATTTCTGTCATTAAAAAAGTACATTAATTTAGTGTGTTTGGAAATTTAGCACCCTTGCAGTTTGCTGTTTCAAGGAAGGTATGCTTTTCTGTTTGCTAATACACACCTGTCAGCCAATCACACTAGGCAATATAGACGTTGGCATTATATAATTAAATTAAATAGTTGTAACCCCTTGAGTGCTGAAAAGACCTTCTCATTGTGCACTTTCATATAAATGAAAGATTATTTTCAATAGAGCAACATTACATATACTTTTTGACTGTCAATTGAGATTTAATGATACCAAGGTTCTTTGTGGCAGGTGGTATTTAGATTCTTAAAGGAAATGGATCTATTTTCTCAGTACACAAAGGGTTAGCTTACTAAAGTTGCGGAAAGATATCATACTAAATATTCTAGTATAACGAATCATGACTATTGTGCTAGACAGTCCAGAAATAAAAAGGCAGATTTTTTTTTTGTTAGTGATAAGCTTCATCGTACTTGAGTTCATTAGACTCCCCAGCAAACAACAGTGCACCACAGTCTGAATTAAAAAATATTCCTCAATAATGTGGACAGATATTTCACTACATTAAACAATGGCATACTAATTGCACCAAGCTGTGTCTTATACACAATGCATTTTTCTTACCAGAAGGGAAGATACAGCTTATTCAAGATAAAGCAGTTGGCATAATGGCACCAATTTTGACTAGAACAATGCTGTCTCTTTAAAAACAAATACTGCAGGTTCATTAATTTAATATATCTCACTTCATTTTCTTGTAAATAGATGATAGCTGTTGCCAATTTCCCTTGAACTTCTGTGATGTGAAAATATGTTCCTTTCTAAATATAACATTTTACAGTTAAATTATGGTAAGTATTTTACTGAATTCTTGAAGCCTTTCATAAGATATATTCAAAAATGCTTGAACTTAAAGCAACATTTAAATAGTGAATCAGGGTTGTATTTCTGACTGTATTCTAATGCGAGTTTGTCTCACCAAGTCATTTTACTGGTTTGGAATCATTCAATGTAATTATCTGGATTTTGTGGTGGTAATGATGGCGAAACTGTCAACATTTGCCGTCATTACTCTACTGAAGCTGACACTATCTCCTGGAATGCAGACATGTATAATAATACGGAAAGCGAGAGGTTGCTGTCTGGAAATCTACTCTTTTCCAGAAATATCTCTGACTGCAATCATGAAGGAAATCAATTGAATGGATGAGAACTTACATTCTTATGCTGTTGTTCTCTCTTGGAAAGAAAACTTTTGAAAACGTTACACCTGGTTGAATGGGATGTAATTGGGATTTTAATAGTGCACTAACTTCACAATTATTGCTAAACACCCTCACTGGCCCTGAAAAAACAAGTTTCTATTTGTGGAATGTCACTTTCTCCATAACGATAAAAAGTTTCACATTTAAAAAAATATTTTAGCTTTTAACAGTTTGTTTATCTTCATTTTATCCTTCCCGGTGGCGTGAGGTGGATAAAATGGGAAATCACATTGACAAGTGGCGGGAATAGAGAATCCCGTCGCCAGCGAATGGTGCACCGCTGAGAAACACGTGTCTGGGAGATCAGCGAACCAAGCCCCAGATTTATACTACCATTGGGAAAGGGGAAAGCCATGTCCCAGAGATTGCATGATCTTTGTGTGAAGCCTTTTTCAAGGTCAGTGACATCCACCCTTGCTTCACTAATGGCTACAAAATTCAGGCCTTTGGGGACCTTCCAAGGAAAGGTCAAATGGCATAATTATCAACGTGATTGGTCATATCATGTCACACATTGCAGCTGCATCTAGAAAAAGAATGCTAATGGTTTAAATAATTAAAGATTAGGGGATAAACAGATGCTTTTTTTAGATGGGAAGATTGGCCGGAATTCTCCGGCCGTTCGCTGGCGCGGGGGGGGGGGGTGATTCTCTGGTCCAGCTGGCAGTGCCCCCCTCCCCGCGGGTTTCCCAGATGAGTGGGGTGGCTTCAATGGGAATTCCCATTGACAGCGACAGGAACAGAAAATCCTGCCACCAACGAATGGCACACCCCTCCCACTGCCGGGAGACATGTAGCTGGGAGACCGGAGAATCCCACCCATGATGTCATGTACCCCGGGATCAATGCTGTCAGTTCTGCTAGGTTTCCATTTGAATAAATAATTTATCTGGAGGCACAAGGGGAATGATATTGAAATTAGCTGATATCAAATTAAGAGGCATGGCAAATAATGAGAAGTTTTAAAGGGGTGTAAAAAGTTTAACAGGGTGGGCAGGTAGGTGGCAGCTTTAGTTCAAAACAGAAAAATGTGAAGTATATTTTTAGTGAAAAGAAATATAATAACCTTGAGCAGTAATATTCTGAGAAGAAAAACTGTAAGGTCTATGCATATAGAGAGGAGATGGAAAAGACCATTGGATTTAATTTTCATACATAGTTGGACTGAATATGAATGGAAGATAGTGGTGTTGAATACATTGATTAGGGCACAGATGAGGTTCTGAGCACTACATTATAGGAAGGATATTAGAGTCATGAAAAAAATCATTAGACTAACGCCAAGCGAATTATGTTATAGTTATGAAGAAGTGGTCATGAAACAGAGAACCCTAAGAGTTGATCTAATGAAGATTTTCAAAATGAGGAAACGTTTTTAATGGTTAAATAGTGAAACATAGTGTTGGAATTATATGCTACAACTGATTACTGTGGCAGAGGCTGTGGGGGCGATTTTGAGCCTACACTCGCTATCCGTGGGATCGGCGAAGTGGGCGGAAAATCCCTCAAGAATCAGGAAAAGCAATTTACGTTGGAAAGATCTCATTTTCCGATTTGCCCCGCCCCTGTCCGGCAACATCATGAGATTCAAACGCATAAAGGGTGTGAACCTCATTTTAATAGTATTGCCTTGATTTAAATATTATTACCACCCCCCCCCGGCAAATCATCCCACCATACTAAATAGTCACACCTCGCCGATGAGATATCACGTCAGCATGGTTTACAATAGGTTTGGCCAGACATGAGTCAGTTGACGAGATCCCTACAGGGGCACAGAGGTAAGTATAGCCCCCTGGGGGGATAGGGACATGCTTGGCACTGCCCCCGGCAACATGGCAGTGTCCACTTGGCAGTACCAACCTGTGCCATGGGACAGTGCCAGGGGCAGGCCCTAGTGGGAGCTCCATGCATTGATTTGTGGGGGGGGGGGGGGGGGGGGGGGGGGTAGTGCCAGCTATAATTCTGCTGTGTTGGTGGGGAAGTTTAATGCGGGTGGTGGATGTGGGGGCAGGGGGGGGGGGGAAGGGGAGCAGAATGCTGGAGATTATTTCCGTTGAAGGGGGTGCCCCTGATACCTTCGTGATGAGGGCTGTGGGCCATTAGACAGAAGTGCTGATTGAGGCACCCTTTAAAGTTGGTGCCCTTATCTCTCTGGAGCTGGTTGTCGGTTCTATGAGGCCCCACCTCGCCAGGGTGATGGCGTAAACCACACCCACTCATCTTTTTTGTCTAAGAGGCTCAAGATTTGGCGAGAAAACTGGTCTGCGCAACAGGAGAGCTCCACGCCAGTTTTCGATCTGAGGCTGACTCTGCTAAATTGTGGTACGATTCCACCCTATAGCATAATTTAACGAGAATTGGAATATACTTAAAACAGAAGTATGTAAAGGGATATAAGGGATGAGAAATGGGATTGATGTAGGTAGATTCAGTTGAATAGTTCACACCAGCAAAGGCTCAGTGGAATAAGTGCCTGATTCAATGCATTAGTCCAGAACAGGTGGGTGGAAGCAAATGGTCCAACCAAGCCAATTGCTGGAAAAAATATTTGGCATCCATTTGGGGAAAAAGATTCTGGAATAGAAATAATAGGTAAATGTGACCTTTGGTCATCAGATGAAATTATTTTAACATTACTGTCTTATTAAATGGCATTGGGTATTTATCTATCATATTGAAAGGTGTAATAATAATTGATGGTGGCCTACAGTTAGAAACAACATAAGTTGTCATCAGGAATGGAAAGGCATAATCTTGCAGGATAGCATAGAATTATTTTCTACAGGTATATCAAGCAGTTAGCTGTGTTAGCCGTCACTGCAAGAGTACAGAAGCAAAGATGTTTTATTGCAGCTGTACAGCGCCTTGGTGAGTGCAGTGAAGGTTCACCAGACTGATTTCTGGAATGGCAGGATTGGGTCGAATGGGCTTATAGTCACTAGAATTTAGAAGAATGTGAAAGGATCTAATTGAAGGTATACAATTCTGACAGGTCTGGACATGGATAGGCAGGAATATTGTTTCTTATGGCTGTGGGGGTTTAGAACAAGGGGTGGGAATTACTGGTCGGCGACGCCGAAATTGAGTTCGGTGATCGGCTGGAGAATCAACGTTGGCGCCAAAATTGGGGGCGGTGCCACTTTTGTGATGTTCCGCCCCTTCCAAAGCGGCATACTCTAGGCGTACGCCACACGCCGTATCGACAGCCTCAGAACGTTACCTGAGGCCCACCCACGAGAACTGACACCACAATCGGGGGAGAGCCGATCTGCGGGCAAGGGGGACTTTGGAAGGGGCTGGGGGCACTGTTGGGGGGTGGTCCGGAGGTCGCGAGCCTGGCAAAAGGGGCACTATTTGGCAGGCTGGGTCCGCGCGCGGCCGGCGCCATGTTGCACGGTGCGGATGCTGCAGGCCGCCGCTGTGCGCATGCACGGCCACGGACCCAGCAATTCTCTGGCCGTATCGGCAGCCAGAGCCGGGTGCTCTACGCTACCTGCCTGCTAGCGCCCCACCAAATGTAGGATCGGTGACCATTTTGTGCCGATGTGTCGGTGGTAAAATGCCACCGTTCCCAAGGCGGCATCAAGAAATAGCCTGAAAATCGGAGAATCCAGCCCAAGGTGTTAACCTCAGGACTCTCTTCTGAGTTGGGGGTCTCATGGATGGACTGCCCCCTCTAGCCCTGGGAAATCTGAAGATCACGCTTGGCATGGAGGCTTCAAGCAGCTCTCTGATCAAAATCTTTATTCTTGTCTGTGCACTGTGAAAATTTTATAGTGGCCTGGTCACTATAATATCCATGCTCACTTGGTACCTGGAAGGCTTCCAAATCACAGCAGCATTCCATTCTGCAGAAAGGATTCCCCTTTCTCTCTCTCTCAGAAGCTGCAGGTGTGAGAAAAACTCTTTGAGGTCCTCAGACTGACAGAAGTTAGTTTCACTTGGGGCAATTCCCTGTATGTCATGTCAAGAACTTTATATCTCTGATTGACATAGTTAATAAATAACATTGTGGTTTACAAAAATAAATCAAAACATAAATGTATAATGGGGCCGGGTATCATCAACTCGGGGGGGTGAGGGGATGCCCACAATATGCAAAGTGCACACCCCCAAGGAAAGTACACCCCTTTCTTCCCACTTTCGCACCTCAGATGGTGAGAAAGCAGATTCCCCACTCCAGCAGCATTGTGACATGGGCAGCATAATATTTGGGTGAATTGGCCTGTTTGTAAGCTCCATTGCACATTCATTTAAAAAAAAATGGTGGACAGGTATCAAACCACCTATAATACTGGAATCCAATGTGTGGATACGGGTTTGTGAACTGACATCATCACGCTGGATTTTATACATGCCTGCAGTCCCGATTTCCTGAATATAAGTTCCCAGCCAAGAACTATAAAAATCTCTCTTTTGATAAACCAAACATGGGAGATGTCCTTTATTCAGATACAACTAGTTTGTATAATCAATCTTGTTCAATATATTGGTTATTTGAAGTATATGATAAAGGGAGAAGGATAGTTTTAAGGATAGTTGGGAAACAAACTGAAATGTTTTTTTAAAAATTGGAGAATTTTTAAAATGTCAGATTGCTTGGAATTCAGGAGGGCCGTGTAATCTCAATGAAGCACCTGTGAGATCTGAAAGAAATTTACTTCGAGGAAAATTTAATTAGCCTAGATTATTCTGACATATGCAACAAAACTATAATGTCCATTGAGTTGTACTATGGAGCTGTATATAACCAAATGTCTAAGCTGTATCTTTGCTGCAGGGTGACTAGCATTGTGATAATTGCCATTTGAGACATTGCTTCATAGTCATAAAATCTCAATCCACATTATCCAAGGAAGCCTTTAAGTCTCCTAAGTCAAAGCTATCTGGGAATCTCTGCACCAGAATACACCTGAGCTGCACAAGGAAGTCATAAGAGTAACCCTTTTCCAGAAGATTGCATGCACGTTCCTCATGCAAAGGCCTGATTAGGCACACAAGGGCTAAAAAGAAAGCTAAGTGTCGGAGGCTGTAAATTGGCTTATTGAATCTCACCATATGGCTTTGGCCAGAGTATCTTGGCCTGTCCGTGTATGGCAGACGGTTGTGACAGATTGAATATGTATAAAACCCTGTTATATAACACTGTGGCTTATGTGATTGTAACCAATTAATCAGGTATATTCAGGTAAAGAAAAACTCCAGTTTTTTCCCATGCTGCAAGTTATAAAATTGATAAATTTTCTGCAACTATTTAAATTAAAAAAGCACTCTGTAAATTACAAAAACAAACAGCAATACTTCAGTTAAAAAAAAACTATATGTCAAGGGTCTGATGCGCTGTACTTGACATATGGTTGCACCTTGAATGGTAATAACAGGTTGCTATTACTTGAATAAAAAGCTCACGTACATAAAGAAACATACAGTATTTACTTAGAAACATAATTATTTTTTGCCAAGGATGGGATTGTGGAACTGAAAAAACCCCACAAGATCACAAAACCCTGAAAGGGATTCAAAATTGCACCACTTATAAGTTTTCTTGTGAATAGGTGTTGTATGATTTGCTTTTCCAGTCCCACCTACCATCAGTCCTTAAATGCTCTGCATACAGATGAATGGAGTGTATGTATATGTGTTATGTATGCTGTCTCTGTGTCTGTATGTGTTTATATATGCACCAGTATTTGTGACTTTTTTAATAACTGTTGTAAATTCTGAATGAAGACTTCTACCATTAAATATACAGTATAAATACTGTATCTTACTGTGTAAAAAGATTTTTTTCACTTTTTTGTTACTTACAAAACATATAGAATATCTTTATATACAGACAGCTACCAGGAAAAGGAAAACATATATGAGCTTTGTGTTTTGGGGGTTGTATGAGAGTGTCTGAGTGCCTGACGTAAACATAATTACTTCTTTGTCAGTTTCAATGGGTGAAGCTTTAAAATGAAGATTCATACTGTAGCAGCTCATATACAAGTGGTCCATCTCTATACCTAATTCCTACAGATGTGGGAGTTACATACTGTAATATATTAACAGTTCTCCTCAGCCTTCTGTCTACGAAGTGGGCATCCCAGGCAGGATATCTTTTCCTTGGCATGTCAATCTTGATGATTGGTCCCTCTGGTAGGTAGGGTCGGCCTGATGGTGTAAGTGGCACTGTGGGTCGCACTTGGAATACAGGCAGGCAGGTTTCCGCTGCATCCTCCTCCTCCTGATCACCTGCCACTCTAGTTGGTGTGGTCTGGGATCCTCGAGGTGCTGCTGGCGTTGCTGCCATGGCCTCCAGCTCTGGAGGCAGAGGGATCCCCCAGAGCAGTTCAGCACAGCAAGAACTGGCAAGGATCCTGGTCCGTGGTCCCATGGGATGAAGTATACCATAATACAGGAACATGAATGCTGCTCCAGCAACAAAACTAACAAAAACTGTACACAGTGCAGTTATGGCATAAAAGTCAGTGGTTGTGGGATCTCTGTAAAGATACCAAAGAAAAGTCAAGGCAGCGTTTTCTGTCAAGATTACAGTATAATAGGCAAACATTCGATATCGTGTCCGGCCTTCTTTGACATTAAACCAGCAGAATATGTACACGATCCCTATCACCATATTGAACAGAATCTCCTCCCACTTGGACATGCAGAAATCTGTTCCTCCATGAATGATCCAGAATGCCATAACACACCAGTGCACAACTACAAATATTCCAAAATATAACTGAAAAATAGATGCAAACAATGCAAACGAAATGACCCTGGATGATATGGTAAACAAACGCCAAAAGATGTGGATTAGGGCACCTCTGTAGCTCATGCTTTTTTTGTCATCCCTGGAGTCCCGCAGCAATTTGTGGTATGAAGCTAGCACCCAGGCAAGGGACATCAGGGAGGCCATAGAGGACAAACCTGGCATGACAGAGAGAAAACATGGTTATAATAATATTTGCAGTATTAAATTATCTTTGGTTCAAGCAATCTTTATGATAAAGGGTGGAACCATAATGAAAATCTGTGCACAAACCTAGAAATATAAACCTACATTAATAACCACAATATACTTGAGACAACCATTGTTTGGTAAATTCAATGTTCTTGATCTAAGTGAAACTGTCTCATTAAGTAACATAAAACCATCTCATCTGCTCTATTTTTCAACATCTTTTGACAGCACCTTCCAAAACCATGACCACAATCATCAAGAAGTACAAGAGAAGCAGATACCTGGGAACCCCACTACCGGGAGGTTCCCCTCCAAGTTACTCACCATCCTGACTTGGAAATATATTGCCATTCCTTCACTGTCGCTGGGGCAAAATTATGGAACTCCCTCCCTAACAGCATAATGGGTGTATCTACAACTGCAACTGTTCAAGAAGGCAACTCACCACCACTTCTGAAGGGCAACTAGGGATGGGCAATACATGTTGGCCTAACCAGTGATGACCAATCCCGTAAATGAATTTTAAAAATCTTTGAGGTTTTGTGAACAAATCCAGTAACATTAGATCTATGTATCAAAAGTAGTTCATGCAAAGCTGGAAATTTGAGAGGATGGTATTGAATTTATAAATGGTGTGCGTAACTGAATAGTGATAATAATAAACATCAAAATGTTTTAATTAAATATGCTTTTTGAATTGTTTGCAAATTCATTGCCTTTTTTTACATAAACTTTCCAGAATAAAACTTTCCAGTTGTATTTTAAATGTCGATGTTGTATTGAGAAGTAATGAAGAATTGTGATCATCCCAAAGCTTGAAGAAAGTGAAACAACACTGATTACTGCTGCCAATTATGCAATTCAGACTGTATATCCAAATCAAGGGCAACAAACTTAAAATTAAGAAACGTGCATTCATTCTGCCACACCATTATCCTGAAGTATAAATTTCACAGGTATTATTGATATGAATAATAATAATCGCTTATTGTCACAAGTAGGCTTCAATAAAGTTACTGTGAAAAGCCCCTAGTTGCCGCATTCCGGCGCCTGTTCGGGGAGGCCGTTACGGGAATTGAACCTGCGCTGCTGCCATTGTTCTGCATTACAAGCCAGCTGTTCAGCCCACTGTGCTAAACCAATGACACATACTGCAACCATGATAACTAGTGTTGGTACAGAAATTAATACAAATGAAATAAAAAGTTAGAATAGTTCATCCTATGAGATACGAAAATAGAATAAAATGATTGCATGACTGCTAATTGTAGAATTGAGGCAACATAGCTAAACCACACGGCGTACAGTCCTACCATTCATGACATCATCTGAACCCTTAAATTAAACTAAAACACTCTAATTTCATTTAAATAACTCTTATTCTTTGCATATCTAGTCATCAGAAAAAACTGCTTTGGTTCAAATTAGAATATCATAACATCTTCATACCAGTGTCAAGTTATCATATTAATTTTAATGCAAAGCTGCATTTTGATAACTTGTTTGATAAAATATGGAAGTTATAGAACATAGAGCATTACAGCGCAGTACCTGGTACTTCAGTCGGTAGCAATGTTTCCATTATTTGTCTTCTGCAACAATTATGCCTAATTGAATTTATAAAATAATTATGAAATAATATAACCAGTACCAGTAAAAAAAAATGTAATTTCTGTACATTTTGCATTGCAATGCATTAAATTTTATAATTCATGTGATTTTGTTTGACAAATTACCTGGCTAAAGTAGAAAATAAGGTAATAATATCACTATATCTAACCTTATTAAAAACTGTAAAGCACGTAGTAACTGTTTTATTGCGTCTAATCTAGAATCATACCTCTTAACATTTTAATCCTGAGTATTGAATTAATTATTATAAATAATCTGAGAAAAGTCAAGAGTTAAAACCACAAACTAACAAACCATCTTAAATGGTGATAATATAGACGATCTTATGGGCCTATCTATTTCTATAGATTAGTTTACAAAGTCGCCAACACTTATTTCTAAAGTTGGAACTCTTTGAACGCTCCAATTCCAATGAATTCTCATAGCAGTTAATATTCTTGATTGCAACTTGATAGCACAATGGTTAAAATTATTTTTTATTTATTAGCAGATTATGAATTTGACTAGTGCTGTATCTACAGCCTATCTTTTACATTGAGACTTGCACATCCACAGATGATCGGCAACCATTGTTATAATGTTATAATCTTCAAATCAAACATTTTCATGGAGACACTGATAACCTACTTCCATCCTGAAGCTGCTGGGAGATGATGGATCAGAATTTTAAACAATGCAACTGAGCAGTGGCAAAGACTTTTGCCCTCAGGTACCATTAAAAGTATGCATTTTGGGTTCCAGTGATGTCCGGGGACCTGACTACAATTTTAACTGGTGACCTGAATGGGAAACTGCAGTGAGTTTCCCAGAAGATCAATCCACCAGGGAAGTGCATTGGGCTCATAAGAGGTTCAAAATGTTAAGCTGTTTTAGCATTTGTTTTTATTTTCCTTTGGAGCTAGGAGGAGTAGAAGTGCCTCTCTGGGCCCCGACATGAAAATTTTAGTCCCCAGGCTATTGCTGCCTTTTCAATCATTTTTCCCCTTAGATTGAACCTGACAGCCAATCCTGACATCCATCAGGTTGTGGTGAGCAAGGTTCTGGAACAGATGAAATCTGTTAGGAAAGACTCCCATGTTCTCCAGTGCTTAAGTAGAATTGTAGCTTTAATTGTTTAATTGACTACGTTTATTGTTTTACAGATTACGCACACACACAAATAATATATTTTTTATATATTATATATATATATGTATATAAAGATATATATATATATATATATATATATATAGAGGGGATACAGGTGGCACTGTGGAGTTCGAGGAGAAGTGATTGTAGAACACAATAAAATTGGAATTGAAGAAGTCAAGATTTGCTTTCCAGTTCTTATTGCAGAGATACCGCTGAAGATTAACAATGGTAGCAGAGGACGGTTGCAAACTAAGATTTCTTCAGATGAAAGATTGTATTCTGAATTCTAACCTAGAAGAGTGATTTAGATAAACTTGGAAAACTAATGACTGAATCCAAGTGTAGAGAAATGTCGGGTATGACAACCAACATTGTTTGATGAGTGCCAACCCATTGACCAATGGAGGAATGAATGCTGCTGGGAAGGAATATTTGCCTTGGAACTTTTTTCTGGGACACGCGTTATGTTCTTGCGCAACAAAAAGAAGGAATGGCACTGGCACTTCGATTACCGTAAGAAAGCAAAATTAAGATGCAACGCATTCTCACCATTGGATTCTGATCAGTTGGACTCTGATGAAGGTTTGGATACATTATTAACTTTCAATAAAATGTACAAAAAGAATGACTTCAGTGCTTATGAGGCCTGGTCATATTTTGACAGATTTAGGAAGTCAGAGGATACCTTCATAGAAGAGTATATAATGCATGGTAGCACAGTGGGTAGCACTGTTGCTTCACAGCTCCAGGGTCCCAGGTTCGATTCCCAGCTTGGGTCATGTCTATGTGAAGCTTGCATATTCTCCGTGTCTGCGTGGGTTTCCTCCAGGTGCTCCGGTTACCTCCCATAAGTCCAGAAAGAGGTGAATATTAGGTGAATTGAACATTCTGAATTCTCCCTCTGTGTACCCGAACAGGGGCGACTAGGGGCGTTTCACAGGAACTTCATTGCAGTGTTAATGTCAACCTACTTGTGACAATAAAGATTATTATTATTATGGAATTTAGCAGACTGTATACTAGGCTGCAAAAATGCCACCTAGAAATCCCTCAAACAGTACTGCCATTTAAATTATTGAACTGTGCTAAAATTACAAATATGGAAAGGCTTCTGGTTTTGAAAGGAGTTAAATTTTCAGAAACACACCCTGTTAGAACAAATATCAGAGGCTCTAAAAAGGTTCCTGGGAAAATATTGCTTCCTAGCAGCATTCATGACACAAATGGACTGATCAGCGATAAGACAGACTACAGAAACATGATCGGCCGGAATTCTCCCTTCTGGGGACTAAGTCCCCACGCTGGTCAGAAAACCGATGCCAACCACTCCGGCATCAACAGCTCCTGAAGTTGCGAAATTCTCCGCATTTTCAGGGGCTAGATGGACACCGGAGGGATTGGCACTGCTCCAGCTGCCGCCGTTCGCGCATGCGCCGAAGGGCCGGTGTGATCTCGCGCATGTGTGGAACGGCCGGCGTATTTTGGCGCATGCGCAGGGGCTTCTCTTCTCCGCGCCGGCCATGGCGGAGCCCTACAGAGGCCGGCGTGGAAGAAAAAAACAAGCCCGCCCGCAGGTCGGTGGGCCCGAACGCGGGCAAGGCCACCGTGGGGGCCCTCCTGGGGTCGGATCCTCCCGCAACCCCCACGAGGACCGCCCACGCATACTCACCTGCCAAGTCCCTCCGGTGCATAAGTCGAGTGATTTACACCGGCGGGACTGCCCAAAACTGGACGGCCGCTCGGCCCATCGGAGCCTGGAGAATCGCTGGGGGGGCCTCTGCCAATGGACCTTGCCCGAAAAACAACGCTGGAGAATATGGCAGCCAGCATCGGGGCGGCGGGGGGGGATTCGCGCCGCCCCCCCGGTGATTCTCCAACCCGGCGGGGGGTCGGAGAATCCCGCCCGATGTTAATGGGATGGCGAAGTGGTCTAGAAACAGGCCTCAAGCTTCAAAACGCAAGAAAATACATAACTAAAAACACAGAAACACCGCTAACAATTATGGCAGGAGGAATGAATTAGAAATTTTGGACTGAAAAATTAACCCCAGAAATGCCCATGGTATGATCAGTCGATGTTTTAGGTGTGATTTGAAATTCCATTATTTAATAAACTGTTGTAAATTATATAAAAGGGTGTTTGAGACCAAACATGAATGTGAAGAGGGAGATATTGACCAAAGTGAAGGCATTGGCTTAGCCATGAGAAGCTTCAGGCCAGTGATGAATGCGCTGGTCGCAAAGTCCTTCAACTCTTCCATAGAATCCCTACAGTGCAGAAAGAGGTCATTCATCGAGTCTGCACCAACCCTCTGAAAGAGCACTCTACCTGGGCTCACTCCCCCGCCCTATCCTCATAACCCTGTGCATTTATCATGGCCAAACCACCTAACCTGGGCACCTTTGGACTGCGGGAGGGAACCGTAGCACCCAGACACTGGAAAACATGAAAACTCCACAGACAGTCACCCAAGGTCAGAATCAAACCTGTGTCCCTGACTCTGTGAGATAGCAGTGCTAATCACTTCACCACCCTGTCACCCTGTGCTGTATTAGATAGCAGATGTACATCTACAGTATGTGGAATGGCCTGGTTGAAATGTTACCTGGATTCTTTAAGTGATGAGAATCGGAAGAAGATTAAGGAATTTGGAAGTTCCATGAGTTTCAGATCTAGGGATGATAATACTCTGAAATTGCTGAGAAGAGTAATGATTCCTTGTAAAATCACTGGAAGGAATAATTTTATTTGCACAGATGCTGTATCCAGCGAAATACCTTTTACCATTGAGCCAAAAGTCAATGAAGAAAGCACATGGAAAACGACAAGGCCATCATATTTGGAAAAACTATGGACCAATTTACTTTGGGCAGAATTCAACCAAAGCATTTCTAAAGTGTCATTTGGCAGGATGTTTCCCACCGGCCTTTTGGGTGAGATCCACACGGTATTCATCCATAATTATGACAGGATTCTCTGTTTGGGAGACTGTTCTCCTACGGAAGAGAGGAGCAAATCAGGAAGCAATACAGTATCCCTCGCCATGCAAATTTATGCATGGTGAGGAATAGGAGGGATACCTGAGGGGATCCCACTATCGGGCTGGCATATTAAGCGGGCAGAAGTCCCGGGGCTGGCCACTCCCCCACTGCAAATCAGCCCCCCCCCCCGGATCAAAAAGTAGCCCGCTGCATACCACAAATCAGCCCACCACCAACCCCCTCCCCCCACATCTTTATGCTTGAGTGTTTTTGAAGTGCTGAACTGGAAATTGACAGCACAACTCTTTTTGTCATATGAGGACTCTGGGTCTGCACTCGTTAAGAGTTTAGAAGGGTGAGGGGGGGGATCTCATTGAAACTTACAGGATGCCGAGAGGCCTAGATAGAGTGAACGTGGAGAGGATGTTTCCAATGAGATGAGGAAGAATTTCTTCAGCCAGAGGGTGGTGAATCAGTGGAATTCTTTGTTGCAGAAGGCTAAGGAGGCCAAATCACTGAGTATCTTTAAGACAGAGATAGGTAGGTTCTTGATTATAAGGGGTTATGGGCAGAAGGCAGGAGAATGGGGATGAGAAACATATCATGCAATGATTGAATGGCAGAGCAGACTCAATGGGCTGAATGGCTTAATTCTGTTCCAATGGGAGAGATTCTCCGGAAAGATTTCTAAGTGCTGTAGGGAACTGCTGCGATCTTCCCGGCACTCGGCCCAGTGAGGCCGGCAACACTATTCAGCGTTAATTGACCCACTTAACGAGGCCTCACGGGCTTCTTGCCGCAAATGAAGGCTCGCCAGCTGATTCGTTGGGACCGCTCTTGCCAGTCCCCCGCTAACAAGGTTGAGAAGCACTTAAGCTGCACTTGCTCAGACAATCTCAGCCAGCTCGCAACAATGGCAGCCAGGGTCCCAGGTTCGATTCCCGGCTTGGGTCACTGTCTGTGAGGAGTCTGCAAGTTCTCCTTGTGTCTGCGTGGGTTTCGTCCGGGTGCTCCGGTTTCCTCCCACAAGTCCTGAAAGATGTGCTGTTAGGTAATTTGGACATCCTGAATTCACCCTCTGTGTACCCGAACAGGCACCGGAATGTGGCGACTAAGGGATTTTCCCAGTAACTTCATTGCAGTGTTAATGTAAGCCTACTTGTGACAATAAAGATTATTATTAATTGTTAAAGAGGGGTGACTTTTCCTATAAGGAAGAGAATGTGAGGGTGGATTTTTTTTTTTTTAAATTGTGAAAGGGGAGTAGTGTGCATTTATTGTGTTATGGAAATTTACATCAAACTTAAAGATTAATTTTTTTTCTTTAAGGGGGGGAATCTGTTATGGTGGGATTCTCCGGGCCCCCAGCCACATATTTTTCGGTAACCCCGCTGTTCGCTGGCGGTGGGATTCTCTATTCCCCACCACTTGTCAATGGGATTTCACATTGAAGCCACCCGACGTTGCCGGGAAATCCGTGGGTTGGGCTGCATTGCTGCCGGGAACAGAGAATCTCAACAGCCAGAGAATTCTGGCCTTAATGTTCCCCAGTGCTTAAGTTAGCATTGGAGCTTTAATTGTTTAATTGTTTAATCGGCCACAGTTATTGTTTGATAGATTGCACATAAAGGGATACTGGTGGCACTGTGAACCTGGAGGAGAAGTGATTGTAGAACACAATAAAATTGGAGTTGAAGAAATTAAGACTTGCTTTATAGTTTTTATTGCAGAGATACCAACGGAGCTTAACAAAGTTAACCTGTAGGATTGAAAATACTGTGGATTGAGGCTTCCGGTTGCGGCTATGCCTAGGTAGGTCTCACGTTCGGCAGCTCCCGCCAAGAACGGACATTTGGGCCCTTTCGAGGAGCCCCAGCAGCACTTATACGACGGTTCCCAGTGTGGGAAGGTGATAGTAAGGTTCCCCCAGCACTGTATGGAGTGCACCAGGAGTGGAGCGATCAAAAAAGTGGTTTTGGAGCAGCGAAGAGAGTGGGGGAGGAAAAGCAAAATGGCGGCGGGTGGAGATCAAACAGCGTGGGTGCAGTGGTCGCGGGAGCAGCAAGAGTTCCTTAAAAACTGCTTTGCGGAGCTGAGAGCAGAAATGCTGGCGCCAATGAAGGCGTCGATCGAAAGGCCGGTGGAGATCCAGAAGGCCCAAGGGGCGGCAATTCAAGAGGTGCGGCAGAAGGCCTCAGAGAACGAGGACAAGATTGTGGGCCTGGCGGTGAAGGTGGAGGCGCACAAGGCGCTACACAGGAAGTGGCAGGAGAAGTTTGAGGACCTGGAGAACAGGTCGAGGAGGAAGAATCTTCGGATTCTGGGTCTCCCTGAAGGAGGGAGGGGTCCGACGCTGGGGCATATGTAGTTACAATGCTCAACACGCTGATGGGCGCGGGAGCTTTCCCGAGGCCCCTGGAGCTGGATGGGGCTCATCGAATCCTGGCAACGAGGCTTAAAGCCAACGAACTGCCAAGGGCTGGAGTGGTGAGGTTCCACCGCTTGATGGACAGAGAGTGCGTCCTGAGATGGGCGAAGAAAGAACGGAGCAGCAAGTGGAAGAATACGGAGATCTGTGTCTACCAGGACTGGAGTGCGGAGGTGGCCAAGAAGAGGGCTGGTTTTAATCGGGCCAAGGCGGTTCTCCATCGGAAGAGGGTGAAGTTTGGGATGCTGCAGCCAGCGCGATTGTGGGTCATGTTTCAGGACCATCACCAGTATTTTGAGGCGCCAGATGAGACATGTTTCTTTATTCAGACTGAAAAGCTGGACTCGAACTGAGGGGTTGTGTGGGGGGGTGTTTACTGTATTTTGGGGGTGTTCTTCTTCTGGTTTCTGGTTGGGAAGAGGGGAAATGGGAAGGGGTGAGTGGATATGATGTGGGGGCTGTGTGAGAGTGTGGGCGCCGGTACTGTCGGGGCAGGTCCCTGCTGATGAAGGGGGTTTGGAAGCCCGGGGATGGGGAGCTGGGGCGAGGTCGGAGAAAACGGAGCTGAGCCATAGGAGGCAGGGCCGGCTCGGATGGAAAGCGCTGGCTTTTTCCCGCGCTAAGCAAAGGAGGGGCAGGGCCTGGGGGGGGGGAAGGGTGGTGCTGGAGGAGAGCGCACATTGATCGACAGGGGGAGGTGGGGGGATTCCCACACTGGGGGGTCGTTGGAATGGCAGGAGTGGCCGGGGTCAGCAGGAGTCAGCTGACTTACGGGAGTGTAATGTGCGGAGCAAAATGGCTGGACGGTGATCTGGCTGGGGGGGGGGGGGGGTAACTGGGTTGCTGCTGTATTGGCCAGAGGGGAGCTGGAGGTAGAAGAGGGAGTCGGGGCGGGGGTCCGCCGCCTGGGGGACTGGAGGGTGTGGGAGGCACGGGCACGTGGCTGGCCTAAAAAAGGGGATGGCTAGTGGCCGGGGGGGGGGGGGGGGGGGGGGGAGTAGCCCCCTGATCCGGCTGATAACATGGAATGTGAGGGGCCTGAATGGGCTGGTCAAGAGGGCCCGGGTGTTCGCGCACTTAAAGGGACTGAAGGCAGACGTGGTCATGCTCCAGGAGACGCACTTGAAGGTGGCAGATCAGGTTAGGCTGAGAAAGGGATGGGTAGGGCAGGTCTTTCACTCGGGGCTGGATGCGAAAAATAGAGGGATTGCGATACTGGTGGGGAAGCGGGTGTCGATTGAGGCGATGAATATTGTGGCGGATAATGGAAGTCGATACGTGATGGTGAGTGGTAGGTTGCAGGGGACGCGGGTGGTACTGGTGAACGTATATGCCCTGAATTGGGATGATGCCGGATTTATGAAACGTATGTTGGGTCGGATCCCGGATCTGGAGGCAGAGAGCTTGATAATGGGGGGGGGGGAACTTCAACACGGTGCTGGACCCAGCACTGGACAGTTCCAGGTCCAGGACGGGTAAGAGGCCGGCTGCGGCCAAGGTACTCAGGGGGTTTATGGACCAGATGTGAGGAGTGGATCCGTGGAGGTTTGCCAGGCCGGTGGCCAGAGAATTTTATTTTTTCTCCCACGTCCATAAAGCCTATTCCCGGATAGATTTCTTTATAATGAGTAGGGCACTAATCCCAAAAGTGGAGGGAACGGAATATTCGGCTATAGCCATCTCGGATCACGCCCTGCATTGGGTGGAGCTGGAGTTGGGGGAGGAGAGGGACCAGCGCCCATTGTGGCGCCTCGATGTGGGACTCTTGGCAGATGAGGAGGTGTGCGGGTGGATCCGGGAGTGTATTCAAAGATACATGGAGGCCAACGACAATGGGGAGGTGCAGGTGGGGGTAGTCTGGGAGGCTCTGAAGGCGGTGGTTAGGGGAGAGCTAATTCCCATTAGGGCCCATAGGGAGAAGAGAGAGTGGAGGGAGAGGGAGAGATTGGTGGGAGAGATATTAAGGGTGGACAGGAGCTATGCAGAGGCCCCCGAGGAGGGGCTGCTTAGGGAGCGACGAAACCTCCAAATGGAATTTGATCTATTGACCACGGGAAAAGCAGAGGCGCAGTGGAGGAAAATGCAGGGGGCGGTATATGAGTATGGGGAGAAGACGAGCCGGATGCTGGCACATCAGCTTCGTAAGAGGGAGGCAGCGAGGGAGATTGGTGGAATTAGAGGTAGAGGGGAATACGGTGCGGAGTGCGGTGAGAATAAATGAGGTATTTAGGGACTTCTATGGGGATCTGTATAGGTCTGAGCCCCCGGAGGGGGGGGGATTGCGGGGATTCTTGGACCAACTGAGGTTCCCGAGGGTGGAGGAGGAGCAGGTGGCTGGTTTGGGGGCGCTGATTGGGTTGGAGGAGCTGGTTAAAGGATTGGGGAGCATGCAGGCGGGGAAGGCTCCGGGGCCGGATGGGTTCCCGGTTGAATTTTACAGAAAGTATGTGGACCTGCTGGGCCCGTTGCTGGTGAGAACTTTCAATGAGGCGAGGGAGGAGGGGACACTGCCCCCGACAATGTCCCGGACGCTGATCTCGTTGATTTTGAAGCAGGATAAGGATCCATTGCAATGTGGATCGTATAGGCCGATTTCGCTCCTCAGTGTAGACGCTAAGTTGTTGGCGAAGGTGCTGGCTACGAGGATTAAGGACTAAGTCCTGGGGGTGATCCATGAGGACCAGACGGGGTTTGTGAGGGGCAGGCAGTTAAACACGAATGTGCAGAGGTTCTTAAATGTGATCATGATGCCCTCGGTGGAGGAGGAAGTGGCGGCTATGGACGCGGAGAAGGCCTTTGATCGTGGTGGAGTGGAGTGGGAGTATCTCTGGGAAGTGCTTGGGAGGTTTGGGTTCGGGGGAGGGTTCATAAGATGGGTCAGGCTGTTATATAGGGCCACAGTGGCGAGTGTGGCTACGAACCGGCGGAGGTCGGAGTACTTTTAGGTTGTACCCGTGGGACGAGGCAGGGGTGTCCCTTATCCCCCTTGTTGTTTGCACTGGCAATTGAGCCGCTGGCCATGGTACTGAGGGAGTCTAGGAACTGGCGGGGATTGGTCCGGGGGTGGGGGGGGGGGGTCGTAATATGCTGATGACCTGTTGTTATATGTTGCAGACACAGTGGAGGTTATACGGATCCTTAGGGAGTTTGGGGACTTCTCGGGCTATAAGCTCAACTTGGGGAACAGTAAGCTCTTTGTGGTGCATGCAGGGGACCAGGGAAGGGGGATAGATGAGCTACCACTGAAGAGGGTGGAGAGGAGCTTCCGATACCTGAGGATCCAGGTAGCTAGGAGCTGGGGGGTCCTGCACAAGCTCAATTTGACACGGTTGGTGGAGCATATGGAGGAGGACTTCAAGAGATGGGATACGCTGCCACTCTCCCTGGCGGGTAGGGTTTTTTAACCGGGTAAGCAGGAGTATTATGGGATTCGTATGGGCGAATAAGACCCCGAGGGTGAAAAGGGTGTTTTTGGAGCATAGCAGGAACAGGGGAGGCTGGCGCTGCCGAATCTATGTAGCTATTATTGGGCAGCTAATGTGGCGATGATCCGTAAGTGGGTAATGGAGGGAGAGGGGGCGGCGTGGAAGAGGCTAGAGGTGGCGTCTTGTGTGGGTACGAGTCTGTGGGCACTGGTGACGGCACCATTGCCGCTTCCGCTGACAAGGTGCCACGAGTCCGGTGGTGGCGGTAACTCTGAAGATCTGGGGGCAGTGGAGGCGACATAGGGGCGAGGTGGGGGCCTCGGTCTGGTCCCCGATACGAGAGAACCACAGGTTTGTTCTGGGTAGGATGGATGGGGGGTTTCTGAGCTGGCATCGGGCTGGGATTAAAAGAATGGGGGACCTATTCATCGATGGGACTTTTGCGAGCTAGGGGCGCTAGAGGAGAAATTTGGGTTACCACCTGGGAATGCTTTTAGGTACATGCAAGTGAGGGCGTTTGTGAGACGGCATGTGAGGGAATTTCCGCTGCTCCCAGAACGAAGGATTCAGGACAGGGTGATTTTGGGTGTATGGGTTGGAGACGGCAAGGTCTCGGCGATCTATCAGGAGCTGCAGGAGGCGGAGGAGGCCTCGGTGGAGGAGTTAAAGGGTAAGTGAGAGGAGGAGCTGGGGGAGGAGCTGGATGAAGATCTGTGGGCTGATGCCCTGAGTAGGGTTAATTCTTCCTCCTCTTGCGCCAGGCTCAGCCTAATACAGTTCAAAGTTGTCCATAGGGCGCATATGACAGGGGTGAGGATGAGTAGGTTTTTTGGGGTGGAGGACAGGTGTGTGAGGTTCTTGGGGAGCCCAACAAATCACGCCCACATGTTCTGGACATGCCCAGCGCTGGAGGGGTTCTGGAGGGGCTTTGCAAGGACTATGTCCAAAGTGGTGAACACCCGGGTCAAGCCGAGCTGGAGGATAGCATTATTCGGGGTAACGGACGAGCCGGGAGTACAGGAGCCGAAATAGGCCGGTGTTCTAGCCTTTGCGTCCCTGGTAGCCCTGCGAAGGATCCTACTAATGTGGAGGGATGCTAAGCCCCCAAGCGTGAAAGCTTGGATTAACGATATGGCAGGGTTCATCAAGCTGGAAAGATAAAGTTTGCCTTGCGAGGGTCTGTGCAGGGGTTCTCCAGGCGGTGGCAACCGTCCCAGACTTTCTCGTGGAACGTTAGGTGGAGGTCAACAGCAGCAGCAACCCAGGGGGGGAGAGAGGGGGGGGGGGCGTTTGGTTTTTCTGTTTTGTTTAGGTTAGAGTGGGGTGTTTTTCCTTACTGGCGTGTTTATTTGTTAAATCGGGGTTATTGTATTTTTTTGGAAATCTCATGTATAATTTTTGCTTGTTTGGTGCTTTATTCTTTTTTTTCTGGTTGGAGTGTTTTGTTGAAAATTTGAATAAATATACTTTTATAAAAGAAAATACTGTGGATTGTTTTGCTCTAACTCTTGAGCAGCATTAAGTGAGGTGGAACAGTAGGTTTGGAGATAATAGTGTGAAATAAATTGTCTATCATTTCTCCTGGTAGGAGAAGGACGAGAACTCGTTACCATTGAGAGTGGTTGATGCAGATCGTAGATATGCATTTATGGGGAAACTTGATAAGCATAAAAGGGAGAAGAGATGCTAATTAAGATAGGATGGGAGGAGACTCGGGTGCAGTTTAAATACCAACCTGGAATGAATGGCCGATTTCTATGCTGTATTTGTTATATAATAGGATACCATTTACATTTACATTTTGATCATCAGTAAATTTAGAATAAACTAAAAATAGCAGGAGATGTACAAAATGAAACCATTGAATTCATAATAAAACATTTGAAGTAATTATTCCAGGGTTATTAACTGTAATTATTGATCATTCTGCTTTACTGTTCAATTTTATTATTTTGCTGTCCAACAAAATTGTTGATATTGTCTGCTTTCCAGCAAGAACTCAAAAGTTAAAGAAGGGAGCGTTCTTCTAATTTTATTTATTTTATTTTATTAATTTAATCTATACTTTCAGGTATTTTCTCTCTAAATTATTCTATTTTTTCTCTCTAAACTATTCTGAGTTCTTTCGGAAAGCACTTTGGAAAAAATAGACTCTTTAAACTGCCTCTGGTCAATTTTCGAACATAAAACTGAAACTGGATGAGTTTTCTTGTGCACAATACCAGCAGCCGATTCACATCGAGATGAGATAGTTTATCCAATGTGCAAAATCAATTTATTGATTTTGTTTCATTGGTAACTGAAAGACACAATCACTGTGCCAAAAAATAAGTCTTTTGAAAATTTGACCCTCGTATTTGTGGAGGATGCAGAAAATATATATCCGAACCAAGGAAAACTGAGCAAAGGAATTTCCATATCCAGGAGCAACAACAAGTATCCTTTCTTAGCACCAATCACAAATAATAGTTTCAAGAAACTGTGTCGCGACAATCTTACTAAATGTTTCATCGAAGTAAAATTCTTTAAAGAGATATTTCGGTAACTTGTACTGAAACTGTTTCAATAAAACAACTGCAAGTGCTGTGTATGCTTCTGTGGTACAGGTATGTGTTTGAACTCTTTGATAGTAAATCGGTTTCCTGTCTATTCTTGTTTTGAAATTGCTCTTGAATTTTCTTGTTCAGAAATGTTCATTTTTCTTTTATTTTGAACTTGTAGGATTAATTATTCCTGCCCCTTTTCCCACTTCTCGGGAGTTCCTTACAAATTCCCTTAGCTTTGCTGACGCTGTGCACTTGTTTTCTAGTTTTCTCCATAAATTCTTCTTTTTCTTGTTAAAAAATTTGAACTTTACTGTCCTTTCTGACCAATTGTTTTGCAGGAATTGGACCACTGATTGAATTCCCGCAATTTTGTTTTTGATCTTGATGTGATAGGTGAAATTCTCCATTTGAGAGACTAAGAGGTGAATTCTTCCGCAGCGGGATTCTCCGTTCTGCCGGCAGCGCACTCCCGTCCGTGGGTTTCCCTGCAGCGTGGGGTGGACAAAATGGGAAACACTGCTGCTGGCGATGGAGTGCCACCGAGGAACATGTGGCTGGGGAGGCGGAGAATTCACACCCTAAGTGTTGACGCCGGGACTGAATTGCATGTGGTTCGCATTCCCGTTGGGGATGCTAGATGTGGAGCAATTCAGGACATGCTAATAGGCCAGCACTCTGTGTAATTACGATGTAAGAGCAGAGTTGTGCTACTTATTTCTATGTTAATTCTCACCTGACTGATTTGTGCTGGTTTTATGTGAAACATTGCAGCATATGAATTTCCTCAATCATTTATCCCACATCCGATTTGCATCAACAATAGTTGTGTACAATCCCTTACAACCTGATTTCTTAAATTTTGGCAAAACTGGAGTTAGCTCATTCATGAAGTGGGCAACTTCAAATTGTTTCAGCTATTCACATTCAAATCTATTGGTTGTGCCCAAGTATTTAATTTTTTTGCTACCACCCCACTCCGTCAGGCATCCAAGATGTGGTGATACCGGTACAGCTTCTCACTGCAGGTTTTAAATGTCCTGACCTCAGGAAATGCAACTTTCTTTGCTTGGTTATCAGACACATATCTGTTTCTCCTGGCTCCTCTTACCTTGGAGGGCTTTGCTCCTGGTCCAAATATCAGAAGCTGTTAGACCAGAGGTAGAGGCCATAAAATTGATTTCACAGTCCTATCTACACAATAAAATCCTGACCAGTATAAATTCCTGCGTTTGCCAATTGATTCAGGTGGGCGACTCAGTTGTCCAACTTGAAGACAGCAGGTGGGCAGAAAAAGAACAGCAAGCGGACACCTTAATTTTACTGTCTGTACTGCCAGATTCCCACTTGGCAAAGGGAGACAAAATCACCTCTCAGGTCTAGCAGCAATTCTCACTATTCTCAAAACAAATTAGTCCAACAATGATTATTTTATATTACGGCTGGAATTCTCCGGCCATTGGGATTCTCTGTTCCCGCCGGCAGCGTATGGCACTGTGGGGTGGCTTCAATGGGAAGTCCCATTGACAAGTGGCGGGAGTTGATAATCCCACCACCAGAGAACAGCACGCCACCAAGGAGCACGCGGCTGGGGTCCTGCAGAATACAGCCCTACATTGGTTTTGAAATGTTCCTGACAGTATTCAATCAGTTAAGAGTTTCATATCGTCTGTACCTGCAACATTTTGCTTCTGCTTCAATTTAAGTATGTTAATTGATGTTAAGCATTAAAGGACAAAGGGAGTAAATGTATAAATAATTTTAGAATAGACATGGGGCGAAATTCTCCCCCCAACGGCGCGATGTCCGCCGACTGGCGCCAAAGACGGCGCCAATCAGACGGGCATCGCGCCGGCCCAAAGGTGCGGAATGCTCCGCATCTTTGGCGGCCTAGCCCTGACATTGAGGGGCTAGGACGACGCCGGAGGGATTTCCGCCCCGCCAGCTGGCGGAAATGGCGTTTTTTGCCCCGCCAGCTGGCGCGGAAATGCGGCGCATGCGCGGGAGCGTCAGCGGCCGCTGTCAGTTTCCCGGCGCATGCGCAGGAGCGTCAGCGGCCGCTGTCAGTTTCCCGTGCATGCGCAGTAGGGAGAGTCTCTTCCGCCTCCGCCATGGTGGAGACCGTGGCGGAGGCGGAAGGGAAAGAGTGCCCCCACGGCACAGGCCCGCCCGTGGATCGGTGGGCCCCGATCGCGGGCCAGGCCACCTTGGGGGCACCCCCCGGGGTCAGATCGCCCCGCGCGCCCCCCCCCCCCCAGGACCCCGGAGCCCGCCCACACCGCCTGGTCCCGCCGGTAAATACCAGGTTTGATTTACGCCGGCGGGACAGGCGATTTCTGGGCGGGACTTCGGCCCATCCGGGCCGGAGAATCCAGTGGGGGTTCCGCCAACCGGCGCGGCCCGATTCCCGCCCCGCCCAATATCCGGTACCGGAGACTTCGGCGGGGGCGGGGGCGGGATTCACAGCGGCCAACGGCCATTCTCCGACCCGGCAGGGGGTCGGAGAATGACGCCCCAGATGACATTAGCTATTGCTTCATTCAATCACTAGTTGACGTGATTTTGTTTTCATCGCATCATATAATTTTTATAAAGTTTAAAGAGCTAGAATTTCAAAAACGTCAGTTCATGACAGTTATACAGACCTTATCCTATACTTCAATTGATTTATGACTCTCATGCTATGGGTTAAGGCTCTTGCAACAGCCAAAATGATTTTTGTTTGAATTCAGCACCGAGTTCAAAAGACCGTATCGAGTTTGGGTTTTCCGCCTGTGTGAATCTCACAGTGTGCATTTTCCCCTACCAGCAAAAGTGGGACCTGTTGCAAATGGGGATGAGACTTGCATATGGGCAGCACGGTAGCATAGTGGTTAGCACAATTGCTTCACAGCTCCAGGGTCCCAGGTTTGATTCCGGCTTGGGTCGCTGTCTGTGCGGAGTCTGCACGTCCTCCCCGTGTGTGCGTGTGTTTCCTCCGGGTGCTCCGGTTTCCTCCCACAGTCCAAAGATGTGCAGGTTAGGTGGATTGGCCATGATAAATTGCCCTTAGTGTCCAAAATTGCCCTTAGTGTTGGGTGGGGTTACTGGGTTATGGGGATAGGATGGAGGTGTGGGCTTGGGTAGGGTGCTCTTTCAAAGAGCCGGTGCAGACTCGGTGGGCCGAATGGCCTCCTTCTGCACTGTAAATTCTGTGATAATTCTGTGATAGCTGAATCCTGCCTGCTGTTTTTAAAGGTCTGCAGAGTTCTCCCAACTCTACGAAAATCTGCCTCTACGTTTAGGTTTAGATTACAGAAGGGGCTAGCAGCTTACTAAATGGCTTAGATCCAGCAGTATACATTGCAACATAATCTTGCCTTTTTGGAGTTCCGCATTATCTAAAATGAGAAACAACATTGTGCAGCAATTTCTTTCATTTTAGGGAAATTCTCTGAACAAAAAGTAGTCTTAGGGGAGCAAAACCTATTGACAAAAAATAAATCCAAAACATAGCCGTGAGCCTCTCTGGATGCATGGAGGTAACAGAGGTTTCACCCATTGGGAAGAGAGCCAGTGAAAGCCCTGCATTAATATAAACAGAAAATGCCGGAAAAACAAACTGATCTGGCAGCATCTGCGGAGACAAACGGAGTTAATGTTTTGTGTCCAATTCGACTCTTCTTTCGAACTGAGCCTGGGCGAGGGACTCTTCTTCGGAGAGCCCAGTGCTGCCTCTTCCAGGAAGGTACACAGTATAAGTGCCACTCAACCTTCTCCAGGATCAAGGACCCAGGGGACAAAAAGGTCTGCCTGCTGAGAGCTTCCAGCCAAAAAGAGACTGGCATCCCTATTGAACAGCAGCACCCCTGGGGAGGTGGGCCAACATCCTCCTGAAGCCTCGTAGTGTTGTTCGATCCTAGGACATAGATGGGTAATGGCAGAGGGCTGTACATTGGAGGTAAGAGGGAGACAGTGGTATCTGCAGCAAGGCAGGGGGTGGCTATTAGCAGGCCTTGCTTCCTTATGCCAGCCCCTTGAGCATGTACTGGTTGTGTTTGATGCGGACACCCCTTCCCACCTTCAGAAGCCTGCAAGCAATGCTTAATGGGTTTGCATGACCTACTTCAACATACTGAGCCCCCCCCCCCCCCCCCCCGCCCCCCACTGACACTGCAGAATGAGGCCTTTAAGCAGACATTAATTGCATTAAGGGCCTCAATTTGTGGGGTTGGTAGTGGGGGTAGCTGTCCACAGGCTTTCCCGCCAGGGACTTAGTTGGGGTGAAGGTGGGAACTCGCCAGTCTTCCATCTGATTAAATTCTGCCCCAACAGCACAGTAGTTAACAATGCTAGCAAGGAAGATTCTGTTAAAGCAACTATTTTAATTTAAATAGTTCACTTAGTAACAAACAGAATCTGCTGGCACAGCATTTTGGAACATGATCAAAACTAGCTTGGCTGTTCAAGGCTAGTATGGCTGGGGTTGTGAAGATAGCTGTCCGCTGTTTTATATCGCTTCAACATTCTCACAGATATGCTTATCTGTATTACTGTCAGGCTACCATAAGCACGGATAAATAAGGCCATGAAACATCTACTCGCTGATACCATAGAAATCAAAAAACCTTTGAAATGCTGATCTGATGTAAGTTTTGTGAAGCCAAGTTTATAAAGTGCAGGACATGATGTTATGACCTTAGAGCTGTAGGATAAAAGCAAGGCCATTGCCTTATAGAATCATCAAATTTATAGTGCGGAAGGAGGCCATTCGGCCCATCCAGTCTACACCGGCCCTTGAAAGAGTACCCTCCTAAAGCCCACACCTCCACCCTACCCCTGTAACCCAGTAACCCCACCTAACCTTTGGACACTATGGGGCAATTTAGCATGGCCAATCCAGCGGAACAGATCTCAGGGTCTTAACGCTGCTACCGCACTCAGCAATTGTAGCAGGAAGTCTCCAACATCCTTCACATCATTGTGTGCATTGTTTGTGCACTGCTTGGCCAGATGAAGAGAAGACGAAAAAACCCTTTAAGGGAAAACACCCCGAGTTGGTCTCGGACCAATCAAAAAATCAATCAAGAATTAATTGAGCGCACCTCGGCGTGTGTCACCACTTAATCCCTAAAAACGCTGACTTCCAGGAAAAATCAGAAGGAACCCAGTCCTCCCCAGGACACATAATCTGCCCAGGCCATCGATGGAGAGAGGCGCAGATTCTTAAATTCAAAATAATAAAAACCCGACACAGTTAGCTCCGACTGGGGAACTATCCTCAATCTCAGTGAGGATTTAACTAACCCTATCACCCAACTCCCCACCAACAACCTGCCGTGGCTCCAATCATCCTCATTATAAACAAGACAAGGAGTATTCAAGGTATACTTCCTTTCCATAACCGCAACGATAACAGCACATAAAAAGGAAGGAGTAAGACTGTGCACAAACCTTGGGCTGGATTCTCTGCAGCCCCACGCCAAAATCGCGTTTGGCTTGGGGGCGGAGAATCCAATTTCACGCCGAAATTGGGCCCGGCACTGGTCCAGCGATTCTCCGGGACCCGAGAATCGGCGTGATCGCGGAGTACGCCATGCGGCTGGGGGCCCATTGCCAGAAGCCAGCCCAGCGATCCTCTGCTCCCGACCGGCCGAGTTCCCGACAGAGTATTGGATGCTGTCGTGGTGGCTGCGGATGGGGGGCAGGGGGGATCGGACACCGGGAGGTGGGGGGCTTATTGGCGGCCGGGGGTTAGATCTGTTAAATAATGGGTTAAGAGACATTCCAATTAGTTGTTTCATTTATGTTAAGTATCCAATAATTGACACTGATATGTAAAGGGGCTTCAGGTGGCCTTTGTGTCAGGTGATGTGATATTAGAGTTTTGTGCAGAGTCTGTTAAAGTAAAATAAAGGTGTTTGTGGAAAAGGAGCAGAACCTTTGACTCTTTATACAACAGCAGCTAAAACGTCTAGCGCGGTCAGATGCTTGGGCGAGCGGCCCGATTCTGCCATGGAGCTCGGCGCGGCCGCTGGAGGCCGCCACCATGCACCATGTGGACTCAAAAGCTAAAGCTGCGTGAATTACTCCGGGTCCCTGCTAACCCCCTGCAGGGCACTGAATTAGCTGTACTTTTTTTCAGGGATCTCTAGAGTAAAGCTCCAGCGTTTTTACCCTGGCGTGGGGACATAGTCCCATTTTGGGAGAATCCAGCCCACATACCATGTAATCGACTTAATATGTTTTTTGCTAGAACAGGATAACAGGTGACTTTGCCCTCGAGCTCATACCTTGCATACCCTTACAGGAGAAAAGACAACAATAAATAATCAACTGTATAATCATAAGGAAATAATGTCCAGGATTATTGAAGAACTGCAGTATAATAACACCATCTATGTTGCTTGAAAAGTCCAAAGCCATGACAGGATCATCGAACAATCCTCAGGATCCCTTGAGGATTCCAACGAACGAAGCAGCTTCACTTAACAGGATGACACAAGTCCAGCGGTCAGGGGGCCAAACAACCCCAGGCCTTGAAGACCAGATATATCGTGAATGCTGAACCTGATACATCCAGCCTCTAAATCATGATTACTGAAGCAGGGCAGCCAATCTTCAAATTCAGTCAGGAACCCGCCTCTCACTTCCTGCGATACGTGGATACACCTTTCACAGCCCTTGGCTCCCCAATCCATCAGGATATATGACACACCATGCAGCAGGATCTTAATGAACCAAAGGCGGGCCCTTACCAGAGAAAGTGCGCTATCAAATGCATGGATTCTCTCCTGCACCTCATCTATTCTCTCAAGGATATTTTGCAGTTCTTCAAGATGAGCACCAAAGGCCTGCAACACGGAACTGAGATCATCATGCAGAACAATACTCAGAGGCAATCATCACCCTGATGCCCACTGCACCACTGAGGGGCAGACCCGCTCATCAACAACAATGCCACTTCAAGCTGGGCTCTAATCCAGACAACTGCGACCGCCTCATTCACATGAGGATTCTTTATGCTCAACGCAATACTAGGAATCAAAGTCAATGATGGAAGGTTTGAAGACACCACACCAGCTTCGAGTTACTGGTAATGTAGATGCGAATTGGTGCGCTTTTAAACAGCAATTCACATTCTCCATGGCGGCTCTGGTCTTCAGGCACAGCCTGATGGACGGAGAATAGTGTTGCTGCTCACTGTAGCATGTCCACAAGCAATAGAAATTTTTAACACTTTCGCATTCGATAACAAAGCTGATAAAAAAAAACTTTGATGAAGTTATTAAAAAATTTGATCACCACTGTATGCCTAAAAAAGAAACATTCAAATGCTACATTTTTCATACGCGCACCCAACAGGCAGGAGAATCATTTGACACTTTTTAACAGATTTGAGACTGAAAGCTCAAACCTGTAATTTTGCAACCTTGCAAGCGTCCATGATTCACGATCAAATTATATTTGGAACCCACAATGATAAGCTACGCGAAAGGTTGTTGATGGAGAATGAACTCCAGCTCGGTGATGCCATTGAGATTTGCCATGCTAACGGATTAGCAGAGCAGCAGATAAGCACCTTAAACGTAAGAAATTTTGGCCCGAAAATCAGAGATGCAGCCGACACCATTGATGTTGTGACACACCTTAAAGCTAAACGTGTTCTCACAACAGTGGTAGCCATTTTAAATGTATATCCAATTCCACCATTTTGTGCAAATGATGCAGCAACAGGAATTTGCAAAAGCAATGTCCAGCATTCATAAAATTGTGTGCTAAATGCAAAGGCAAACAATGCTTTTCGACTAAAAAAAAAAAATACAAAAGTTGATAAATGTGGTCGAAGAGATTAATCTGGAAGATACATTTTTTTATTGATGTTATATCTAGTGAAGATAAGGTTAATAACGCAATGTGAGCTGAAAAGTCTTCTAAACAGATTTGCAGTACAGTACTGAAGATTCAAGTGTTCATCGAGATAACTGGACAGTTCCTCTAATGACAAAAAAAATATAGTTAATGTTGAACTCGACACGGGAGCGAGAGCGAATCTTATAAATTTATTGGATATGCAAGAAATAAAAATTAAATCTCATATTTTGAATAAAATGGTACTTTTGAAGGATTATAACGGTAAAAGAATCAACACTTTAGGAGTATGCGAACTAGATGTCAGTGTGAAGAATAAGATGCATAAAGTTAAATTATCCATTGCTGGGAGTAGAAGCCTGTGAGAAACTTGAATTGGTCAAGAGAGTAGAGAGTGCTGACTATGCTGTAACCATACACAGTACTTCAGTGGATTCAATCATTAAAGCATTTCCAGAGGTATTCCAGGGATTTGGAGTTTTGCCATTTACTTATAGAATACAATTGAAAGAGAATGCATATCCTGTTATATATGCACCAAGAGGAGTTCCTGCACTTTAAAGGAATGTCTCAAAGCTGAACTGGAGAGGATGACAAGTCTGGGAGAAATAAAAAAGATTGAAGACCCAACGGACTGGGTGAACTCCGTGGTATGTGTAAAGAAGCAAAACAATGAATTGCGAATCTGCATGGATCCCGAGACGTCAATTTAAATATAAAGAGAGAGCATTATCCTATTCCGAAAAGTAAAGAGATCACCAGTGAGATGTCAGGAGCAACATGTTTTAACAAATTATATGCTTCGCAGGGATTTGGGCAACTCAAGTTGGATGAGGAAAGCACAAAACTGTGCACCTTCAATACTCCATTCGGGAGATACTAGGCGGGATTCTCTCAACCCGCGGCAGAGTGTTGACGCCGTCGCGTTTTACGACGGAGTGAACGGGCCACTCTGAGGATCGATTCTGGCCCGCAAATGGGGCCAGCACGGGCCCCGCGAGAAGTGTGGGGGGCGCGGTGCCAGACCGGCGTCGGATACGTGGGACACGTCAATGACGCATTGCTGCGTCGCCTAAAGGTGCGTGAGTGACGCACAGTCCCGAGACACGCAAGGTGGCCGCTGCCCGCCGTCCCGCCTCGAGGTTCAGGGGTTACAACCCCAATACGCTGCTAGACGCGGTAGAGGAGAGGAGGACGATCCTGTGCCCCAGACAGGGACACCGCCACCCGAGCAGCACTGTCCGGCGTAATTGGAGGGAGGTGGGCAACGCCCTCAGTACAGTGGGGCACACCCTACGGACCGGCGAATAGTGCCAAAAAAAGATGCATGACCTGGCGAGGGCAGCCAGGGTGAGTACACAGAGACATGGCCCTGCCCCCCCCCCCCCCCCCACCACCCCCCATACATGTGAAAGTATGTTTGCCCCTGGCAAAAACCCCCAGCTGACCCACATGGGCTGCAGCCACCCATGTGAGCCGCTTTGGCCGGGTGCCCTGTGCTCCCATGCCATCATCTAGCCAACAGCTGCGCGACATGTGGCGGGACCGCCGAACTCTGATGCTTTTGCCCCCCCCTCAGGATAAGACCGCCCACAACCACAGGGAGCGTGAGAGAACCGGAGGGGGTCCACCTGTACTGCACCCCCTCACCGCCCACGAGCAGAGGGCACTGGACCTCATTGGCGGAGACGAGGACCGGGAGGTTGCCCCTTGCCAGATCGGAGGAGCACCCCATACCACCCCCCACTCCACCCCCTCTCCCCAGTCCATGTGTCGAATGATACATGCTGTATTGTCTCTTCCAGGACCTGCCATCGATCGTCCCGGCTCATCTGGCGTACCTCGCCCATGACCAGTGCCAGGTCCAGAGGCTCCCAGGGACGCACGCCACGGCGGGGAGGGCAGACTGTAAGGAAGCCCTTCCACCGACACTGAGACCCAGGGCACTGATGCACAGAGGAGGACGGACACCCAGGACACCGACAGCCAGGACACAGAGACACAGGACACAGATGCACACGACACCCAGGACACTGACACACAGAGGACGGGAACCCAGTTGACGGACAGACGGGGGCGAGACAAGGACCATTGGGCAAGGGTCGACGCAGGAGACCCCTGACTTTGGCTCTGATGAGGACCTGGACTTCGCGTCACTGCTGTCGCCCACACCCTCCACCATCGCAGAGACTCACCTCGGTTGGGCACTTTAGTGATGAGGCTTCTGGGACACTCACTGGTGCACACCACACAGCCGTACCGGTACAGCAGGTGGAGGTAGGAGCAGCCGTCGGCCGGATGGTTGGAGGGCAAACCGGCCCAAGCAACCAGCTGCCGCCCAGAACGTTCCCGGGTTCCTGGACTTTCCAGACCCACCCACAGATCCGATGCAATTGGACACCCAGGGACTAGACAACGGGATGACGGCCGGCTTCGAGCAGCTGCAGATGCAGGTGGAGGAGTCCATCCGTGTCCAGGGGCAGGGAGTGGTGCCGGTCATGGCTGCTGCCCAGGCCGACACCGCATGGGGGGTGTCTGCGGTGGAGGCAATGGGGGCAACAGTGTCGGCAACAGTGTCGGCCATGGGTCAGATTATGTAAGGCGTGGGGCTTCATGTGCATGCGTCATCCGTGGCCCAGGACAGGGCTGTCCTCTCACAGGCAGCCATGTCCAAGAGCCACCTGGACATCTCAGCCGCGCCCCGCAGTCTAGCTGAGTCTCAGCAGGCCATCGCTGAGAGCATCAGCGGCATTGCCCAGGCGATGGCCCAGTCTCAGCAGGCCATCGCTGAGAGCATCAGCGGCATTGCCCAGGCGATGGCCCAGTCTCAGCAGGCCATCGCTGAGAGCATCGCGGCATTGCCCAGGCGATGGCCCAGTCTCAGCAGACCATCGCTGACAGCATCAGCGGCATTGCCCAGGCGATGGCCCAGTCTCATAGAACATAGAACAATACAGCGCAGTACAGGCCCTTCGGCCCACGATGTTGCACCGAAACAAAAGCCATCTAACCTACACTATGCCATTATCATCCATATGTTTATCCAATAAACTTTTAAATGCCCTCAATGTTGGCGAGTTCACTACTGTTGCAGGTAGGGCATTCCATGGCCTTACCACTCTTTGCGTAAAGAACCTACTTCTGACCTCTGTCCTATATCTATTACCCCTCAGTTTAAAGCTATGTCCCGTCGTGCCAGCCATTTCCATCCACGGGAGAAGGCTCTCACTGTCCACCCTATCCAACCCCCTGATCATTTTGTATGCCTCTATTAAGTCTCCTCTTAACCTTCTTCTCTCCAACGAAAACAACCTCAAGTCCATCAGCCTTTCCTCATAAGATTTTCCCTCCATGCCAGGCAACATCCTGGTAAATCTCCTCTGCACCCGCTCCAAAGCCTCCACGACCTTCCTATAATGCGGTGACCAGAACTGTACGCAATACTCCAAATGCGGCCGTACCAGAGTTCTGTACAGCTGCAACGGAGGTCATCTCAGCAGGTCATTGCCCAGGCGATGGCCCAGTCTCAGCAGACCATCGCTGGCAGCATTGACGGCATTGCCCAGGCGATGGCTCAGTCTCAGCAGACCATCGCTGAGAGCATCAGCGGCATTGCCCAGGCGATGGCCCAGTCTCAGCAGGCCATCACTGAGGGCATCAGCGGCATTGCCCAGGCGATGGCCCAGTCTCAGCAGACCATCGCTGAGAGCATCAGCGGCATTGCCCAGGCGATGGCCCAGTCTCAGCAGGCCATCGCTGGCAGCATTGACGGCATTGCCCAGGCGATGGCCCAGTCTCAGCAGGCCATCACTGACAGCATCGCGGCATTGCCCAGGCGATGGCCCAGTCTCAGCAGGCCATCACTGAGGGCATCAGCGGCATTTACAGGCGATGGCCCAGTCTCAGCAGGCCATCACTGACAGCATCGCGGCATTGCCCAGGCGATGGCACAGTCTCAGCAGGCCATCACTGAGGGCATCAGCGGCATTGCCCAGGCGATGGCCCAGTCTCAGCAGGCCATCACGGACAGCATCGCGGCATTGCCCAGGCGATGGCCCAGTCTCAGCAGACCATCGCTGAGAGCATCAGCGGCATTGCCCAGGCGATGGCTCAGTCTCAGCAGACCATCACTGAGAGCATTGGCGGCATTGCCCAGGCGATGGCTCAGTCTCAGCAGACCATCGCTGACAGCATCGGCGGCATTGCCCAGATGCTGGATGGCATCGCACAAGCCCAGAGGGAGATGGCGCAGTCCCAGACTGAGATGACCCACTTCCTGGACTCCATTGCAGCTGACCTTAGGACCCTGGTCGATACCACAGCGGGCCTCCAGGACTGGCAGCGGTAGGTGTCGGTGGTGCCTTTGGGCTTGTCCCGCTCATACCCCCGTCCCATAGAGAGACCTAGGGACCACCGGGCATCCCGAAGGAGGAAGTGGTTCTGGGGTCTGTTCCGGTGACTCCTGCAAAGAAGGGCCCGGAACACCACGGCACCTTGGACTCATCCAGTTCTGTCCCTGGTGCATCTGGTGGGCAGCCCGCGGAGCAGCCTGGCCCATCCAAGCTGGGCCGCCCCAGGAAACGAGCGCTGAAGGAGAGCCAAGTCACAGGGCAGTCCGCCTCCACTCCTGCTGTACCATCCGGGGGAAGCGCAGAACGTAGTGGTAGGGCCCGTAAGACCAGGATGTTAGACACCTAGTAAGATGGCGTGGGTGCAGGGCACAGTTTAGTTATAGGGGCTAGGGCACATGTATGTAACCTTTCTAATTAAACTCACCGTTACACCAATGCAAGCTGCCTCTGTGCTCTGTCCGGTGCCTGTGGGGTCGGGGAGGGGATTGAGTGCCACTGTGCTCGAGGGCCGATGGAACTTTGAGCCCCGGTGGGTGTAATTCCACCCCCCCCGGACGTCCATAGCATCCCGCCGCCAGTGATTCAACATGGCCATGCGATGGAGTGCGCAGCACGCAGACAGGGACCACCCAGGTGGATGGTGCCAATGTGGCCATGAGTCAGACAGTGGCTAACGATTTGGAGCTGACAGCTCATCGCACAGCAGGTTGTCATCATCCTCCATGGCATCGATCACACCCGCTTCCACAAGCAATCGTGTGAGCCCAGCCTGTTGTGCCGCAGGTGGATGTGTAGTGGAGGGGTGTTGTGCATGTGGTCATGAGGGAGCTAAGGGTGGTGGGTGGTGGGGGAGGTGCGTCTCATGTTGTGGGAGGTGGGGGTGCAGGGTGGTGAGGGGGTGCGGTACAGTGGGGTCAGTGCCCATGCTCAGCGGGCCCCTACCACCTAGTTAGTGAAACATGCGGCGATCAACGGCTCGCGTGCTCGCTGGCCAAGCCGGTGGCGCCGTGCAGCCTCGCGTCCATATCCAGTCCCCATGTCGCGTCGATTGCCCCCTCCTTCCCATCCTTCTCATCTGGAGAGATGGCCCCTTCCGCGGGCTCGTTCTCTGCCTCCTCCTCCACTTCCAGCACATCGCCCCTCTGCTGGGCTATAATGTGGAGGACGCAGCAGACCACAACGATGCGGCCGACCCTCTCCGACAGGTCCTGGAGGGCCCCCCCATTGCGGCCCAGGCACCTGAAGCGCATCTTCAGCAGCCCGAAGCACCCCTCGACCACACCCCTGGTTGCTGCATGGGCCTCATTGTAGCGGGTCTCCGCGTCGGTCTGTGGCGTCCGTATAGGCGTCATGAGCCATGACCGCAACGGGTAACCATTGTCGCCCAGCAACCAGCCCCTCAGCCGGGGTGGGCGTCCAGCGAACATGGGGGGGATGAATAATTGTGCCTGAATAAACGCGTCATGTACACTGCCCGGGTACCGGGCGCAGACGTGCAGGATCTTCATCTGGTGGTCACAGACCACCTGAATGGTCATGGAGTGGGTTCCCTTCCTGTTATCCGCTGGTGGCTGCATGGCGACGTGCATCCTATCGATCGCCCCATGTACCATGGGCATCCTGGCCATGGCAGCGAATCTCGCTGCTCGGGCATCCTGATAGCCGTGGTCCACAGGGAACTGGGTGTAGCGGTCCGCGATGTCATACAGGGCGTCAGTCAATGCACGGATGCACCGGTGCGCCGATGGCTGGGAGATGCCGGACAGGTCCCCACTCGGCGACTGGAATGACACCGTTGCATAAAAGTTCAGGGTCACCGTCACCTTGACGGCCACAGGGAGAGTGTCCTCCGCCAGTCCCACACAGTGCCAGGTGTGCCATCAGGTGGCAGATGTGGCCGGCGGTTTCCCAGCTCATCTGGAGTCTCCCTGTCCGGCAGGTCCTCGAAGGACATGTGGCGCCGGTAAACACGAGGCCTCATTGGGCGCCTCCGGCGCCTTGGCACCACCACCTCCTCCTCCTGCTCCTCATCCACATCGGTATCCTCATCCTGTGCTTCGCCCTCGTTGTTGGCGTCCTCCTCTTCCTCCTGCGCCCATCGGGCGGCCGGCCCTGCAGCCTGAGCGGGTGCCACCTAGCCTTCTGCAGCCCGTCCCTCTGATGCGGCCGCCGCTGCCACAGTCTCTCGGAGCCGCCTGCACCGACGCTGCCACAGGGCTGCATGCAGGGCAGCAGCTCCCACCACGGCGGCCAACATCGCTGGGAGGGCTGCCCCCTGGGGGGTCCGGCACCCATGCACTGGTCTGGCAAGCTTTGCGCTCAGCCAGACCAGGGTTGGTGCCCATCAGCCTGGCCCCCGTAATGGCGGCCGTGGCATCGGCGCCGCCCTGCCATGGCGGGCCGTTCCAGGCCGGCGGCCCTGTCATCCCCACGGCCCCCCACCACCTCCCGAACATGGAGGCCCTCCCCCCCTCGCCCCCAGCCGTGCCCATCCCGATAGACGTAGTGGAACACATAGTGGAAGGAATTCCAGGTGTCAAAGTAAATGTGAATGATATTATCATTTGGGGTTCGACAGACAAGAACACAACGATATGCTCACTAAAGTTCTCAGGAGAGTGAAGAAATATGGGGCTGGACTCTCCGAATTTGAGGCTATGTCCGGAGGAAGTGTCTGATCGTACGACCAAAAATTCGGTGGGGGGATAGCAGCCACGCCACATAAAGCCTGCAGGTTTACCTGCAGATGCAGACAGAGAATGGTCGGCTGTACAACATGGCGCTGACCACGCCCAGACCTGGCCTGCCAGATAGTACCCCCCAGCAACCCGCCTCGCCACCCCAGACCGCCGCTCCCCACCAGTCCCCCCAGCCTTCGTTGAAGCCCCTCCCTTGCCAATTGGACGGCTCCGCCCCCCCGACTTTGGTGCCACTGGACACAGTCCGCAGCCGACACGCGAGGTCCCTGAAAACTGCGAGGGCACATGACCGATGCTGTCGGGAAGTCGGCCCATTGGGGGCGGAGCATCGGGGGAGGACCTTAAGCGACATCCTGAAGCCGCCCCAACGGCATGCAGCGTACTCGCCGATTACGGCGTTTTTGAGGGGGCAAAGCATTCAAAATACAACGCCCCCCCCCATTTCGGCGAAAAACGAATTCGCAGGCCAATTGCTGAATGGCATTTTGTCGTTGGCAGTTGGAGAATCCCGCCCATGGTTGAAGATTAAACAGAATCAAACGGCTGGTGCGGGGGCGGAGAATCCATTTTCACAGCGCAATCGCCGATTCTCTGGGACCTGAAAATCGGCGTGACCACGGAGTACGCCACGCCGCCGGTGGGGCCATTGCCAGAGGCCCACCCAGCAATCCTCCGCTGACGACTGGCGTGGAACTAACCAGTCGGGATAATGGCGTGGTGGCTGCAGACTCAGTCCGCGGCCACCCTCGTTGGGGGCGGTGGGATCAGAGACTGGACGGGCCCTTATAGGTGGCCGGGGATTAGATCTGCAGGGTTAGATGCTCGAGGGTGCGGCCGATCGGCGGGGGGTCTCATTTTTCTGTCTGCCTTCGCGGTCTGATCCGCCATGGAGCTCGGCGCGGCTGCTGGAGGCCGCCGTGCGCATGCGTGGACTCCAAACCGGAAGTGCAGGGGCCCGTATCCGCAGCTAAAGCTGCAAGATTTTCTCCTGGTCCCTGCTAGCCCTCTGCAGGGCATTGAATTAGGTCAACCTTTTAATAGGAATCTCTGGAGTAAAACTCCACCGTTTGTACGCCGGCATTGGGGCATAGTCTCATTTTGGGAAAATCCAGCCCAAGTTGACTGCTCGAGGAGTACAACCGTACTACATAAACATAAAGGCAATATTAGACATCCCAGGTCCCACAGACCGAAAAGCAGTTCTAAGAATGCTTGGGATGATAAATTTCATTGGGAAATTCATTCCTAATTTAGCAGCTAAAACAGCATGTTTACGAGAAATGATAAAGAAAGCTTCGATTTTCCAATGGTCTGACCGACATGAGAAAGAGTGGCGATTTTGAAAATTGCATTAACTACAGCTCCAGTGCTGACATTCTTTGACCCTATAATGAAGACCGGTGCATCGAAAGATGGGCTAGGAGCAGTATTATTGCAGCAAAATAGTGATGAGCAATAACAACCGATTGCTTGTGCTTCGAGATCAATGACTGAAACAGAGTGCAGATGTGCTCAAATAAAGAAAGAATGCTTAGGTTTGATCAATGGGTTGGAAAAGTTTCATAATTATGTGTTTGGCTTATCAACATTCTTAATTGAAACAGATCACATTCCACTTGTAGCAATAATAAAGAAAAATCTAAATGAGATGTCACCAAGAATACAACGTTTGATGATGAAGTTACAGAGGTATGACTTCAGTCTTATATACACGCCTGGAAAGCATATTGTAGTCGCTGATGCACTCTCACGAGCTACAGATATGGTAGAAGCCAGATGCATGGATGAGGATATCCAAGTGCACGTAAATCTTGTGACAGAAACTCTGCCAGTGTCCGATGAGGAGTCGAAGTTGATTAAAAAAGAAACCATAAAGGATGAAATGCTACAAAGGATCATAAAACTCTCAGAGAGGGATTGCCAAAAGGGTCCTGCTCCCAATTTCATAATGTATGAGTGGAATTAAGTGCTAATGGATTCTTACTTATGCAGAACAGAATTGTAATACCACAATCACTAAGACCAATGATTCTGCAAAACATTCATGAAGGACACTTGGGTATTAAAAATGCAAATGAAGAGCTAGAGAGACGGTGCATTGGCCAAGTATCAATCTAGGCATCCAGCAAATGGTTGAAAATTGTGCAATATGTCAGAAATTTCAGCAAAAACAACAAAACGAACCGATGCAAATTGAGGAAATTATAAAAATTCCATGGCAAAAAGTTGGCATAGATATTTTTCATCTGGCAGGAAATAAATACCTGCTGATAATTGATTACTTGTCTAACTTTCCAGAAGTAGTACAACTAGCCAGCTCGTCAGCCGGATGTGTCATTAAACATACCAAGGACATTTTTGCTCATCATGCAATACCACAGATTGTCAAGAGCAACATAGAACATAGAACATACAGTGCAGGAGACCATTCGGCCCATCGAGTCTGCACCGACCCAGTTAAACCCTCCCTTCCACCCTATCCTCGTAACCCACCCCTCCTAACCTTTTTGGTCACGAAGGGCAATTTATCATGGCCAATCCACCTAACCTGCACGTCTTTGGACTGTGGGAGGAAACCCGGAGGAAACCCACGCAGACACAGGGAGAACGTGCAGACTCCACACAGACAGTGACCCAAGATGGGAATCGAACCTGGGACCCTGGCACTGTGAAGCCACAGTGCTAATCACTTGTGCTACCGGGCTGCCCAACAATGGCCCATGTTTTAGCAGTCATGAATGGACAGGGTTTGCTCAAAGATATGGGGCGGGATTCTCCGACACCCCGCCGGGTCGGAGAATCGGCTGGGGGGCGGCATGAATCCTGCCCCTGCCGGCTGCTGAATTCTCCGGCGCTTCGGATTTGGCGGGGGCGGGAATCGCGCCGCGCCCGTCGGCGGCCGCTAGCAGCGGCCCCCCCGGCGATTCACTGGCGCGCGATGGGCCGAGTGGCCGCCCGATTTTTCTGTCGGTCCCGCCGGCGTAAATTAGAGTAGGTCCTTAACCAGTGGGACCTGGCGGCGCGGGCGGCCTCTGGGGCTCTCGGGGGGCGTGGGGGGATCTGGCCCAGGGAGTTGCCCTCACAGTGGCCTGGCCCACGATTGGGGCCCACCGATCTGCGGGCGGGCCTGTGCCATGGGAGCACTCTATTCTTCCGCACCGGCAGCTGTAGCGGTCCGCCATTGCCGGTACGGATACGAAGCCCTCTGCGCATGCACTGGGATGACGCCAGCACACGCTGGCGCTCCCGCGCATGCGCCAACTCGTGCCGGCCGGTGGAGGCTCTTCGGCGCCGGTTGGCGTGGCGCCAAGCCCCTTCCCCGCCAGCCGGCACGGCGCAAACCACTCCAGGGCCGGCCTAGCCCCTGAAGGTGCGGAGGATGCCCGCCCCGCCGAATACGGCAGAATCCCGCCCATGATTTTCGGCAAGTCACTTCTAGTCCTCTTTATCCACAATCTAACGGGAAGGCTGAAAAAGGTGTTCACATTGGGAAGCAGCTACTCAAAAAAGCTATGGATAGCAGAGAAAATCCATATCTTGCACTACTTAGCCATGGAACAACACTGTCGATTAATGGATTGTCACCTTCACAAATACTCATGAATAGGCAACTTAGAACCACTTTACCACATATTTCCCAAGAGCCAATTAATGAAGAACTAGTCAAGAAACTTGAATTTCAAAAAAGGAAGCAGAAGAAATATTAGATCTGCAAAATGTCAACCTTTAATCAGAAATGACACACAGGATTGAAGATCCTAATGGATGGTTAACATGTGCAAAGGTAATACAACCATTAGGTCCACAGTCATACATTGTTGTAACGGATCAAGAACATATCCGAAGAAGAAACAAGAGCCTTGCTGAAGGTTCAGCAACGCATAGTTTCTGTTCCAATGGATACTGAAGAGAGCGATCTCAGGCAACCTGAACAAACGCTACCTCAGCATACAGAGACAGTACAAAGTCAAGCAGTGCAAAGCACAGAGAAACAACTACAATAAGTTTCAGAAATATCTGAATGCCAGTCAAACTCACAAGTTCAACCAGTGCTTAGAAGGTCAACGAGACACAGAAGAAAGCCAGACAAATTGAATTTGTGATGGATTTTAAGATGTAAATAATTGAAGTATTATGCATATCATATGTATTGTGTATTGAATTTAAATAATGCATGTAAATATTGCTAATTTCCAAAGGAAAGAGGAAGTGATGATATGCATAAGCAGTTTTGGTAATATTAACAGACACAACATCCAACCAGCAGGTGGCAGTAGAGAACAACCATGTGGCACTGCAACCTCAGGGAGTCTGGAGATAATCATTGAAGTGGATAGTCACATGTTGTAGCTCTTGATATTTTGATAGCAATAATTTAATAGTTAGTAGTTTTTCATAGTTTTGTGTTTGTTATCTACCCACGTTATTGTTTAACAATAAACTTCAACTAGTCACGAACTAGACATTCTCTAGTGCATGATTCCTACTGGCCTAGAACATAACACTCCCCACTGCTGAGAAAATTTCTAAGTGTGGGCTAGACCGGGGGAAAACATCCAAAGCCCCAAAAAACAACTAAGGACGCGATCTAACTAAAAGAAAATAGAGTCCTTTCTGGGCGGGACTAGCAGGATTAGGTTGTAGCACCGGGACAGACCCCACTACCTAACGGCACTCTGCTTTTAGTGCCCCGGCATCCCGAACTGTAGACCCCTCGAAGCAACTCCCGGACAGCACCAATGCCCCCACGCACCCCACCTCACAAGGTCAGGGTCACCCCTTTGGAAATGAGCAATGATTACATGGCAGAAAAGTGGCGTTGTAGGTGCTGGCACCAATGGAGGCTTTCACTGTCGTGTTGTCAGGAACATAGTGCAAAAAACCTGACGGATAGATCCCACAAAATCACGCTGGTTGGTGAGGGGAGGTGTGGGGGTCTCACCCCACCAACAACTTAATTTTTCAAAAATCGGGGTGCCATTTTTAAAGGCCCCTCCAGAGCAGACAAGTTAAAATGGAACCCCCCTCCAGACCCCATCCCACGTCTCCAGCACTACCCAGTTGTTAGCACTGCTGTCTCACGGCACCAAGGTCCCAGGTTTGATCGCGGTTCTGGGTCACTGTCCATGTGGAGTTTGCACATTCTCCCCGCGTTTACATGGGTTTCACCCACACAACCCAACGATGTGCAGGGTATGTGGATTGGTCACGCTAAATTGTCCCTTAATTGGAAAATAATAAATTGGGTACTCTAAATTTAAAAAAAAAACAGAAAACAAAAATTGTTTCACGAGCCTAACTCTAAGTATGTCTAACCCGTCTCTGCATTTTTGAACTATTTCTCCATTGGCGTGTCCGCTTTCTTCATCCGTAAATCCCCCCCACCCACAGTTATATGTTGTTCATAACCTTACATTCTCTAAACACATACTGGAGCCCTTGCCACAAGGTTCCCTTCCTTCAGTTTGCGCTGTCTTGTTCCCCCTCACACTGGAGCCCTTATCCTGGCACCACACTAAAGCCATGAAGAAGCATGCTGTGCAAGCTTGCCGAATCTGTAACGCCGCTTCCTTGCATTCCTATCAGGGTCCCTTGTGAACACTGTGCTGAGTTGTGTGAACTCACCTCAGAGTTCCCCTCGAAGTTCAGGTCACCAGCTGCATGTCTTTTAAAAGCCATTGTAAATCATACCGGTCTCCATTCATGCCGACGTGGTATTTAAATTTTACTTGGGGGTTGATTCCGGCATATGTCTACAATAATGAGATGCAAATTGATGCTAATGATGTTCACGACATTCGGCAGTGGGAAATACGGCGGGCCATTTCAGGGGGAGGGACAATCGCTTCCTGGTTTTACGTCGCCGGGAAATGTGTCTCAGACCTTCTTGGGATATTTTGCGATCTTGCAATTGAACATGCCCATCCCGATGGGGGCGAGGAAAATTCAGGCCATGATCTTACTGAAACATATAAGATTCTGTGGGGGTTTGAGAGGGTTAATGTTGACAGATGATTCTTCTCATGGGGAATTTATACACAGTTTCAGATAAGGGTTCCCCCATTTAAGACGGCGGTGAGGAGAAATGTATTTTGTCAGAGGGTCGTGAATCTTTGAATTCTCGACTGCAAAGAGCTATGCCAACTGAATCTTTGAATATATTCAAGGCTGATAGATTCTTGAACTACAAAGAAATCAAGGGTAATAGGATATAGGCAGGAATGTGGAGTTGAGGCCAAGATCTGATCTCTCATGATTTTATTGAATGGCGGAGCAGGTTTGAGGGGCTGATTGGCCTACTCCTGCTCACATTTCTTATTTTCTCATGTTCTCTGGAGGGGTGATATTATTTTTATTCTTTCACAGGTGTCGCTAAGTCAGCATTTATTGCCTATCCCGAATTGTCCTTGAGGAGGTGGTGGTGGGCCACCTTCTTGAGCTGCTCCATGTGGTGTCGGTTCGCCCACAGTGCGATTTGGAAGGGATATGATCAATATGACCCCAAAGCAATTATGAAAAAAGGTACTTGCTTGTCGTTTGCTGTTAACTTATCTTTGGAACAAGTAAAGAAATTAGAATCTTGGTCAGTAGTTGTCACTAGATAAACAAATGATACAAGAACCACAAGATTGATATCAATTTAGACAGGTGACTCCATTTCTTTCAAAAAGACTGCTGCCACACAAAATCTCTTATTAAATGGTAGAAAAGGAATAATGAGGTGTGTCCTGGAAAGGCCATCGGTCTGGATTTTCAGGTCAGAGCAAAACAACAGTGCCTGCCGCTAACCTTGGGGAAAAAGAAACTCACAATGAGCCAGCAATCCCTCTCATGTCGATTTTATCTTTCCTGATGTGAATTTCATTCCAATATCAGAGATGGGAGATGTTTCACATCGGAATGAGGCTAATAGTTTAAAACCAATAAGAACATAATGAATAGCTGGGGTGAGCCATTTGGCTTCAAACCTGCTCCACTAATTAACAAGATCATAGTCATCTTCAACTTCAACTGTGTCAACTAAAAAGTGGTAGATGCCATCAAATCAAGTGATTCCTAAAATTTCCACCTGCGAGGACTTCAACCCTATGGGGGGAACGTCAACAGCATCTTCCAGATTTCCACCTTTGACTGCGGACTCCAGGGGCGGAATTCTCCTTTTGCGGGACTAAGTCCCCACGCCGGCGGGAAAACCGGCGCGAACCACACCGGTGTCAACAGCCCCCGAAAGTGCGGAGGGACTGCGCGAGTTCGCGCATGCACGAAGGACCGGCATGCTCTCATGCAGGCGCGGAACCGCCAGTGTGGTTCCACGCATGTGCAGACCGGCCGGCGTATTCTGGTGCATGCGCAGGGGGCTGTCTTCTCCACGCCGGCCATGGGGAAACCCTACAAGGAAGGAGTGCCCCCCCGGCACAGGCCCACCTGCAGATCGGTGGGCCCCGATCGCAGGCCAGGCCACCGTGGGGGACCCTCCCCTGGGTTGGATCCCCCCCCCCCCCCGCCCCCAAGGACCGCCCCAGCCTACCTACCTGCCAGGTCCAGCTGAGTGGGACCATGTCTAACCCACGCAGGTGGGACTGGCCAACAGCGAACGGCCGCTCGTCCCATTGGGGCCCGCCAACGGCACCTGATTGGCGTGGCGTAAATCCCGCCCCTGCCCGAAAACCGGCGCTGGAGAATACGGCAGCCGGCGTCGGGGCAGCGGGGCAGGATTCGCGCCGCCCTGCGGGGATTCTTCGATCCGGTGGGGGGGTCGGAGAATCCCGCTGCTGATGTTTCTGTCAGTTTCAGAGCTGTAACGATAGCAAGTGCTGAGAATTATTACAGTCATTGCATCTGTAAAATCTAAGTCATTGTCACATAAAAGGCCTGAGACACCCACTGTGCAGGTCTGAAAGTTGTTCTTATTGTTCTAAAAGTTTCCAATGATTAGGATTTGTATCATCGATTAGATTTCAGTCATTAGTCCAGATGAGTATTTATCTCTGCTCTTTAACCATAATGCTAGTCAAAACACCCTCATTTTGTACCATCTCCAGATGTGCAATTGGAAAAAGGGCCATGTCAGCGGACTCGTATCACAAGTAAATGGATAAATGATGCAAATGCAGAAGAAAAAGCTCTCTTTATTTTACCTTGGTCAGTTATTTGCTTTCAAATGTGAGAATTTGCACGTTTCTGTTTTATTTCAGGTTTACGTAATTTGCAGTGTTATCGGTTGTTAATGTACAAGTGTTTTGCAGTTCTCACCTAAACTGGCATGTTACTAAAAGCTTTATATTTTGTTATTGAGATTACACCAATAGGCTGGGACAGCATTATGTTCTAATTCCATTTTATGTGTTTTTCAAAAAGTGATACCTGTTATAAGCAAATTAATGAACTTCTGGGGACAAAATGGATACATTATTCAGCTGATATGCTCATCAGACCTGAAAAATCTGAAACATCTCTATACTTTGGTTGGCAGAATACATTGTTTACTGTTGTCACTTAATGTACCTTCAGTTCCCAGAGTTCTTTACAAAAATATTCTATTATTATGTCAATAGCAGAACCCAGTGTGTCAAAGAGATGTGTCAGGACAGGAGAGACAGGCAAACTATACTTATTTCCCCTAACGGACTAACCGTCCGTAAGCAGATGATGTTTTGAATTGTTATTCAAGTATTGGTAGCGTGTTTTCCTAAACCCACAGTTTGTGTGATCCAATTTACGAATAACTCGCAGCAAACTCATGTTATGATTAATTCTGAAGGTTAATTTATTCCACATTCAAAACCTGGTGGAGAGTGTTCCCAGATTTTTACTCCATTACATACCCATACAGGAAGAGGGGAATAGAAACAAGAGTTTTACAATTATAGATATTAACAGTACAAGAAGCACAGAAATGAATATGAGATCAGGTGATTTCCAGAGTCAGAGTACAATGAGGAACCCTTTCGTGCAGGAGCTCAAGTTCAGCTGGCTGAAGATTGGAGCTGCAGTGTTTGCTTTACTGTCGCTGCTAACACCTCAAGATACAGAGACTGGGTTGGTTTGCACGCGATAGTAGGAAATCTTACAGCAGAGATGGGTTTCGAGGAGCAGGTTGTGTTTTGTCTGGAGTTCTGTTTCTTGGTGGTTCACCAGTTGGATGTTAAACAGCAGACTGATTGTGAGGCCAAAGATGCAGGGCGGGATTCTCCGTCCCGGGAATTCAAAATTCAGGTGCATCGGGGAAAATCGGAATCGGTGCCGATCCGACCGAATGGCCCTGACACCCCCTGCTGGCAGCATAAACAAGGTTGATAATGCGTGCCATCGAGGCAATGTAAACAAATGCAAGTAGATCTTTTTTGTTAATAAATTTAGAGTACCAAATGCATTTTTTCCAATCAAGGGGCAATTTAGCGTGGCCAATCCACCTAGCCTGCACATCTTTGGGTTGTGGGGGCGAAACCCACGCAAACACGGGAAGAATGTGCAAACTCCACACGGACAGTGACCCAGAGCCGGGATCGAATCTAGGACCTCGGCGCCGTGAGGCAGCAGTGCTAACCACTGCCAAATGAAAGTAGATCTTAATGACCCATTTGCATCTATTTAACAGACCCGATACCCTATGCTCCGGCCTCCTGTGATTCTCCGGTCCCGGCTGGGAATCATGTGGGGGCGGATTACTTGTGGCTCCAGCAATTCTGAACCTGGTATGGCTGATGTCGCAGTGGGCCAAGGGCCCCCTTGGCCCACTGCGAGGCCCACTGCCAGGGCCACACAGGTAGAGACCATTGGAACCCATCCGAGGGTCACCCCCCCCCCCCCCCCGCCCCAACAATGCACTGCCTACCCACGCCTTCTAAACCAGACTCCTCACCCAACAAGCCCCTCCAAAGGGACCGCTGTAATAGGGAAATCCCCCACAGGGACCTCTGTAATAGGGGGCTACATCAAAGTGATGTAAGTGCATTCCAAGCACTAAGTACATTCCAATCACTCAAGCATGTGATTTCACTGCACTTACATTTCTTCCATGTGGTCAATGCTTACAAACATTGGGGTTTCACCACTTCGGCCACTGAAGCGTGAAAGGATACGAATGGATCAAAGCTGCAGATCGTTTTTAGGGGCTGTCAATCACAGACCACTACTCTAAAGCTATGAATGGCTTGCAGTAAATGGATTAGTGACAACCAGACGCAGGCATAGCTGCTCTCCTTCAAGGAGTGGATACATGGAGCTGCGAGGCACCTATTGCAGCTTCCCACTGCCCCTGTGTGAACTGCTTTCCAGCTTCCATGTAGGGGTCCCTTTTCTGATGGAGAGGAGAGATTTCTGTGTGTGTGGGTCGTTGAGAAGATTCCTTTAGGGAGGGGGTCCCTGTGGGGTGTCCCACTATTACAGCAGTCCCTATGGAGTGGTCCCCCATTACAGGGCTCCCTGGGGTGGTCCCCTTATAACAGGGGAGGTGGGTCAGGAACCTTCGCATTTGGGGGTAAGGAGGCACCCAGGCAATCCGAGGATGAAGGGCTGTTGTGCGGCAGAAGAGGGGGTAGTTGGGGCCAATTTGCGGTGTGGGGGGTTGGTTGGCAGGCCGCGGGATCTCGCTATTGGACCACCCGCTCACGATGGTGGCCTGATAGAAGGATTCCCTGGGAATCCCTCATATTCCATGGCGTGCATAAATTTACATGACATGGACCACTGAATTTCATCCCACTTTATGATTGCAAGGGGGTCGTAAAAATGGTGCAAGGCTGCTCCTGCGGGGGTTCATGGAGCGGGATTTTTCATTGCCCCACGCCGATATTGTAATCGGCGATTGGGCGGAGAATCCATTTTTACGACTGAATTGGGGGCGACGCTTGTTTTTGGATGCTCCGCCCCCTCCAAAGCGACGTCATTGGGCAGTATGCCGCACGCCATTGAGACAGTCTCATGTCTTCACCTGAAGGCCCTCCCTGATACTCCACCCCCGATCACTTGTTCTCACAGTTTTCATCAACCTTGCGTGGCGGCTGTCGACTGTGCCCAGCACTGCCACAGTCGGGGGGGGGGGGATGTGCCACTTTCCTGAGGGGGCTTTTGCGAGGGCTGGGGGGAATCACTATCTGGCAGGTCGGGTCCGAGCCCGGCCACCGCCATGTTGTATGGCATGACCGCGTGTACGCTTAACTGCGCATGTGCCATTCTCCAGCCGTTTTTGGTGAGGTAGCCGGGAGTTTTACCCGCCATCGCTGCTAGCCCATCACTGGTCCCGGAATCGGTAAGGGTTCGGCACCAATTTAGGCATCGTAGAACGCCACAGTTCCCACGCCAGCGTCGGCAAAATCGGAGAATCCAGACCATATGTCTATGAAGAAACAAACTTGTTTCATTATTTCATGACAGAACTCATTTGAATCTTGAGCTGAAGCTGTCTTAATGACCAAACTACCATAAGGTATTTGTTTTTATGTCAGTTTGAAGCAATAGCTAAGCAGCCTGAACTTAGGGGCTGGATTTTCCAGTCCCCCAGCCGTGTGTTTCTCGGCGACGTGCCATTCACTAGCGGCAGGATTCTCTTTTCTCGTCACTTGTCAATAGGAATTCCCACTGAAGCCACCCCATGCTGTTGGGAAACCAAAGGGTGGGGGTGCATTGCTGGCAGGAATAGAGAATCCGAAAGAAAGGCCAGATAATTCCAGCCCTTCTGTTTAAACAAACCATGCATTGTTTTAATTGATCTCTTCCAGAGAGGAAAATGTTATTCTCTGATATTATAATTAGAAATGGTCTTTTCTTTTATTTATAATAGCTTTAGTTTAGGGCTTGAGTTGAGATACGCTGACAAGAGAATGAAGCTTTATTTATCGCTTCGCTGTAGTTGTAAGAAAGTGTGCGTTTGTTTACGATGGATTGTAAACCTCGAGATAATGACCCATAGATCAAGGATTGATGCAAACGTGGGGTGACACAAGTTGACTTGTGCCCTATAGCCAATAGGAGTAGAGAATTTTGGACTGCCTGTAAAAAAAAGGAAGATGGAATTGGAGGCTGGGGGATGAAAGTTGAGAAACCAAAATCCTTGTTGGCACAGTGTTACAATGGCTTCTGGAGTATGACTCTACTGGACAGTGTTCAATATCACATCAAAGACAAGAAAGAGGGACATTGGCTGTGCTAAGAGTTGCTGGGATCTTGAGAGATGAGAAGCTTCTGCGTTGTCTTCACTGCTTCTAGTTAAGTATATGTAAACTCTTGCTTAATAAATTCAACTTCATTCATAAATACTAATTATTTACATCTCTGTAGGTCAAGCATAACTGAGGACCCTAGTGCTAGAAATTCAGTTTGTTTTAATTTGAAGGATTTTATACCTCAAAACCCTAAACATTACAAAGGTTGTCTACGGGTTCTGTTGCAAATGATGACTTTGATGATAACCGACAAAAGAACACTGTTGGGTATGCAGAAAAGCCTGCCAGACAGGCTTCAGTCAACACCAAGGAAAATGGAGGGGCCCAGCACCAACCTGGCAGACTTGATCAAACAGGCAGTCCCAAATTGTGGCGTTAATCAGCTTCGATGCACTATTATGCACTTCATTCTCTTTAAAGAATTCAGGTCATCCTTGCTTGCACTCCTTTCTGCTCCAATGTTCTATGGATTTCTTGGTTTGGTCAGGCCTGCGTATTGGCTAATGTACTAGAAAGCATGTCAAAATGTAGACCATATGAAGCATTTACAAATTTCAATTTGAGTTTCCTTGAGTTCGTGTTACCAGCAACGGCAAGCCCACTTGTTGTGTTGGGGCCATATCACTGACATTCCCGATGCTGCACCATTCAGCCCTTAATGTAAAACTAGGCAATTGCTTCAGCTACAGCTGGTCCAGGTCACAAATACTTAAAAAAGGCACTATCCCCTATCAATACTATAAACTTTTGAGTAAATATACACACAAAGAAAATAATAAATTATTACAAGGCATTAGAGATGTCAATCTAACAAATTCACACTCTTCTGCAAGCTAAGAAAACATTGCCTGCTGAGCCAAGTGGATGAGTCACTCCTGGAGGCAGCCAAGTATTCATAATGACATTACCTGTCATTCTGCTTCTGTTGTTACAGTGGACCTGACTCTTCCACTACCACCTGTCTGAAATGAAAACAGGGTGGGCGGAAGCATCCTTACTGGAGATGAGTTTGCGTGGTCGGCAATTTTCATGACTCACACTTCTGATCCCCTTGATGACAATCCAGCCTATCGTCTCTATATTACCATCCAAAGTGCAAGCAGTGCCGGTATTTGAGCTGGTGGCTGTGAATGTCAGATTATGTGAGTGTTTCTCCCTCAGAGGTGTGCTCTTCCTCTGGGCCTCCATCTTCAGGCACCACTGGTTAGCCAGGCAGCAGGTCTTGCATAAATGCTCAAGTGGAAGGTTGGGATGAGGGAAGGGGCAGATGGCTGGAAAGCAAGAGCCATTTGCACTTTTATATCATGCCAGATTCTGGAATGAAGGTGAAGTGGTATTTCAGTAGCTGCATTAAATGGCAGAAAAGGACTATTAGTGAGGATAGCTTCAGCGAAGCACGGTAGCATTGTGGATAGCACAATTGCTTCAGCTCCAGGGTCCCAGGTTCGATTCCGGCTTGGGTCACTGTCTGTGTGGAGTCTGCACATCCTCCCCGTGTGTGCGTGGGTTTCCTCCGGGTGCTCCGGTTTCCTCCCACAGTCCAAAGATGTGCAGGTTAGGTGGATTGGCCATGATAAATTGCAGTTAGTGTCCAAAATTGCCCTTAGTGTTGGGTGGAGTTACTGGGTTATGGGGATAGGGTGGAGGTGTTGACCTTGGGTAGGGTGCTCTTTCCAAGAGCTGGTGCAGACTCGATGGGCCGAATGGCCTCCTTCTGCACTGTAAATTCTATGAAAAAATGAATGCCAGTTGCCAAGGCTTCATTGGTAACCACACCAATAATGCTGAACACCACCTCCTCAAAGAGGGTGAGGACATGCAGCCATGCCTATCCCCTCAGTTCTCTCCTGTCATGCAAGAGGGATGAGCGCCTTCAGCATTTATACTTTCAGAGATACAAGACGATAAAGATCCAGGAGGCCAGAGAAGGTAAGTTAATTGGAGTTTTATTTAAGCTTAAGGAAATGGCAATACAACACAATGGGTCCTGGTCGGGACTAACAGAAGTTCCCATCACAGTCTGGGCCACCTTTTAAAGTGCAAGGTAACGAGCCCCAGCTGGGTGGGCGCAGTGACAAATACCTCCAGTATCCCATGGGTGACAAATGATTGGTGTAGTTTCTCCACGGTAGCCCTTGAGGTAGTAGTGACATCCGGTATACATCTCCCCACTTCTAGTGGGTGACCACGAGGACCAGAAACATCAAGCCCATGAGCAGCCCAGCGAAGACAGCGTGCAATGCACCCGGGGGTATACAAGGTCAGCTTTTGGTGTTCCTCGCATGCTGACCTTTTTACCATGCTCTCAATGTCGCTGCTAATTCCACGCCATCACATACAGCTCCTCACAAGCATCTTCATCTTCGAGACACCAGTGAGTCCCTGATGCACGATCAATGACTACTAAAGCGAGGTTGTAGTCCAACTGAAGGCTTTAATAAGCTAGATGTTTCCCCCAGCAGCTCAGGTACAGAATGAGGGCTGCTGGGGCGGCACGGGTTCTTATACCCCGCCTATCAGGGTGGAACTATTATACACTCCAGCCAATATCAAGCATACAGGTTCTACCAATGGTGCTTTAGCCTATCAGGTACCGTAATACCTATAATACCACATTCACCCCATGTTAAAAAAAAGTCCGGCGGGTTGGTGGCCAGAAACTACAAAACATAGCAACTTGGTATAATTAGTTATGGAGGTACCGTAATACCTCCGTACAGTGTTTAGTAACTATTTACAAGTCTGGTAGCTATGTACATTTGGTGGTTTATATTTACAGATTACAGTTAAAATGAAGCAATCAGTCGATCGGGGGCCCTGGTCATCCTCGGTGATCGTCGGAGCCTCGGTGGTGACTCCGGTGGAGGCTCGGGCGTCTGTGACTCCGGGAGCGTGGCTTCGATCTCCATGGCAGCTTCGTCACCCCGAGACGGCGCCGGTGGGGAAAACGGCTGACCTGGGGAGGGAGTGCCTGCAGGGGGCGTCGGTGGGTGGGGGGGGCCTAGATGGGGGCGGCGGAAGGACCGATCCTCCTGTAAGGTGCTGCGGTGGAGGGGAGGGTGGGACTGGTGGCTGGAATGTGCGTGGAGTTCCGGCGGGCGCCAGGTCCCGTAGGGAGACTGCATCTTGTCGGACGTTGGGGTACGCCACGTAGGCATACTGGGGGTTAGCATGGAGCAGATGGACCCTCTCGACCAGCGGGTCCGACTTGTGCGCCCGCACATGTTTTCGGAGCAGGATGGGTCCGGGTGCTGCCAGCCAGGTCGGGAGCGAGGTCCCCGAGGAGGACTTCCTAGGGAAGACAAGGAGACGTTCATGGGGTGTCTGATTGGTGGTCGTACAAGGCAGTGACCGGATGGAGTGGAGGGCATCCGGGAGGACTTCTTGCCAGCGGGAGACTGATAGGTTCCTGGACCGTAGGGCCAGTAGGACGGTCTTTCAGGCCGTTCCGTTCTCCCTCTCTACCTGTCCGTTACCCTGGGGGTTGTAACTGGTCGTCCTGCTCGAGGCGATGCCCTTGCTGAGCAGGAATTGACGCAGTTCGTCGGCCATAAAGGAGGACCCCCTATCACTGTGAATGTAAGCGGGGAACCCGAACAGTGCAAAGATGCTATGGAGGGCCTTGATGATGGTGGTGGCGGTCATGTCGGAGCAGGGGATGGCGAATGGGAACCAGGAGTACTCGTCAATCACGTTCCGGAAGTACGTGTTGCAGTCGGTGGAGGGGAGGGGGCCTTTGAAGTCCATACTGAGGCGCTCAAAGGGACGGGAAGCCTTTATCAGGTGCGCTTTCTCTGGCCGGTAGAAGTGCGGTTTGCACTCCGTGCAGATTTGGCAGTCCCTGGTGGCTGTCCTGACCTCCTTGACAGAGTAGGGCAGGTTGCGGGTCTTGACGAAATGGAAAAAGCGAGTGACCCCCGGGTGGCAGAGGTCCTCATGGAGGGCTCGGAGGCGGTCCACTTGTGCAGTGGCACATGTGCCACGGGACAGGGCGTCAGGAGGTTCGTTTAGCTTCCCAGGACGATAGAAGATCTCGTAGTTGTAGGTGGAGAGTTCGATCCTCCACCGCAAGATCTTGTCCTTTTTTATCTTGCCCCACTGTGCATTATCGAACATGAAAGCAACCGACCGTTGGTCCGTGAGGTGAGTGAATCTCCTACCGGCCAGGTAATGCCTCCAATGTCGCACAGCTTCTACTATGGCCTGGGCCTCCTTTTCAACTGAGGAGTGGCGGATTTCGGAAGCATGGAGGGTACGAGAGAAGAAGGCCACGGGTCTGCCCGCTGGGTTGAGGGTGGCCGCCAGAGCTACGTCGGACGTGTCGCTCTCGACTTGGAAGGGGAGGGACTCGTCGATGGCGTGCATCGTGGCCTTTGCAATGTCCGCTTTGATGTGGCTATCGACAGGGGAAAAACTGTGGATTGGATCAGGGGACCGGCCTTGTCCGCATAGTTGGGGACCCACTGGGCATAGTAGCTAAAGATCCCGAGGCAGCGTTTCAGAGCCTTAGGACAGTGAGGGAGGGGGAACTCCATAAGGTGGCGCATGCGTTCAGGGCCGGGGCCTATAAGTCCATTTCGCACTACGTAGCCGAGAATGGCTAGACGGTCGGTGCTAAACACGCATTTATCCTTATTGTATGTTAGGTTAAGGATTTTAGCGGTCTGGAGAAATTTTCAGAGGTTGGTGTCGTGGTCCTGCTGGTCGTGGCCGCAGATGGTGACATTATCGAGATATGGGAATGTTGCTCGTAAACCGTACCAGTCAACCATTCGGTCCATCTCACGCTGGAATACCGAGTCCCCATTAGTGACACCAAACGTGTCATCATATACATCAGCATATCATGGTACAATCACACACACACTGACACACTGGTGGACATACAGTAGGACCAACCAGCAAACACAACATCGCAGCCAATCACCAGTGAGAGCACACGCACTATAAAGACAGGGGACACCAGAGTTCCCGCTTGTTCTAGCAGCAGCCAGCTCAGAGCACAGAGCTCACAGCCTGCCTCTCAGACATTCACCATGTGCTGAGTGCCTCAGCTAGATAGTGATAGGACAGGGTCCACAGATAAGCTGGTAATGCACGTACCCAAGTTTACAGTATGTTATTACAGTTGAGTTGTTAATAAAATAGAGTTACCATCTCCAGCCGTGTTGACCTGTTTGTAGACCAGAACACCCAACACGACATGGTTCCAGGAGTGGACGCATACTAGCCCCTGTGAGACCTACCTGCAACTTATCAGCAATCCGCCATCCTGCAGCATGGAGACCAACCTGTTCCAGCAGCACCTGCAGGGTAAGGATGAGCCTTTCCAGTCTTATTTAACGCACCTCCGCATCCTCGCGCAGTCCTGCGGCTATGGGCCCACCTCTGACTCCATGATACCCGACCAGATAGTTTTCGGGCATGAGATCTGTGTAAGTCCGCCAGCGCCTATTGGAAGGGGGTACGCTTGAACTTGCGGGAACCAGGCAACTCGTTAACAGTTGCCTCCCGTAACGTCTAGTCGTACGCCCCTGACCGCACGGCACCCTCATGGGCATCGTGGGCCCCACCAGCTACCGACCTCAGCCCACCGCAAGCCTGCGCCGCGCGGCAGCCAGCCAGCCCCGGGGTGCCCAAATGCTATTTTTGCGGGCAGAACAATCACTCCCGGCATCGCTGCCCGACGCGGAGCGCAACATGCAACGGATACGGAAAGAAGAGACACTTTGTTTCTGTGTGCCAGGCCCAGTCGGTCGCCGCTGTTTCTAGGCCCAGCGTTCCTACACACCCCAGGTGCGATCCAGGGGCACCGCCATTTTCCTCCTTGCAAGTCACGTTCGGCCCGTGGCGCCGCCATTTTCTTCCCCGCAGGCCATGTGCGGCCCGTGGGCGCCGGCATCTTTAATGCCACCCGCCATGTGCGCCCCGTGGGCGCCGCCATCTTCGGCGCTATTTTGGACGGCACCTCAGGACCTCTGCTCATCTGGCCGTTCATCGCCTGCCGCTACCCCCACCACCGCTGACCAGCCCGGGGCCTCTCAGCATCTGCCACAGATCGCCTCAATCACCCTGGACCAGTCCCGGCCCCACAACCTCGCGACCGCAATGACAATGGTGAAAAGCGATGGGCACAAGACGTCCTGCCTTTTTGACTCCGGGAGCACAGAGAGCTTCATCCACCCCACTACGGTAAGGCGCTGCTCACTCGCGGTATGCCCCGTTACCCAGAAAATCTCCCTGGTTTCCGGATCCCATTCCGTTGAATTCCGGGGGTACTGCATCACGGCCGTCGCCGTCCAGGGTGTAGAGTTCAGCAACTTCCGGCTCTACGTCCTCCCCCACCTCTGCGCTGCCCTGTTACTCGGCCTGGACTTCCAGTGCCACCTCCAAAGCTTAACCTTAAAATTCCTCGGACCCCTACCCCCCCCCCTCACTGTATGCAGCCTCATGACCCTTAAGGTCGATCCACCTTCCTTGTTTGCGAACCTCACCCCGGATTGCAAACCCGTCACCACCAGGAGCAGACAGTACAGCGCCCAGGATAGGACCTTCATCAGGATGGAGGTCCAACGGCTCCTGCGGGAAGGCATCATTGAGGCCAGCAACAGCCCCTGGAGAGCCCAAGTGGTAGTAGTAAAGACTGGGGAGAAGTACAGGATGGACATTGACTACAGTCAGACCATCAAACGGTACACGCAGCTCGACGCGTACCCCCTCCCACGCATATCTGACATGGTCAATCAGATTGCACAGTATCGGGTCTTTTCCACAGTGCACCTGAAGTCCGCCTACCACCAGCTCCCCATCTGCCTGGAGGACCGCCAATCCAATGCATTCGAAGCAGATGGCCGCCTCTATCACTTCCTTAGGGTTCCCTTCGGCGTCACTAATGTGGTCTCGGTCTTCCACTGTGAGGTGGACCGAATGGTTGACCGGTACGAACTGCAGGCCACCTTCCCGTATCTAGACAACATCATTATCTGCGGCCACGATCAGCAGGACCACGACGCTAACCTCCTAAAATTTCTCCAGACCGCCAAGCTCTTTAATCTCACGTACAAAAAGGACAAATGCGTGTTCCGCATCAACCACTTAGCCAACCCTGGCTATGGTTTAGCACAGGGCTAAATCATTGGCTTTGAAAGCAGACCAAGGCAGGCCAGCAGCACGGTTCAATTCCCGGACCAGCCTCCCCGAACAGGCGCCGGAATGTGGTGACTAGGGACTTTTCACAGCAACTTCATTTGAAGCCTACTTGTGACAAGAAGTGATTTTCTTTTCATTTCATGTAGTGGAAAATGGAGTTCTAGGGCCCGACCCCGACGGCATGCGCCCCCTCATGTAACGCCCCTCCCCCACTTCCCGAAGGCCCTGAAAAGATGCCTGGGGTTTTTCTCCTACTATGCCCAGTGGGTCCCTAACTATGCGGACAAGGCCCGCCCACTCATTCAGTCCACAGTTTTTCCCCTGACGGCTGAGACCCGCCAGGCCTTCAACCGCATCAAGGTAGACATCGCCAAGGCCACGTGCACGCGGTCGACGAGTCCCTCCCTTTCCAGGTCGAGAGCGATGCATCGGACGTAGCTCTGGCAGCCACCCTCAACCAGGCGGGGAAGCCCGTGGCCTTCTTTTCCCGCACCCTCCATGCCTCCGGAATTCGGCACCCCTCTGTCAAAAAAAAGGCCCAAGTCATTGTGGAAGCTGTGCGACATTGGAGGCATTACCTGGCCGGCAGGAGATCCACTCTCCTCACTGACCAACGGTCGGTTCATGTTCAATAATACACAGTGGGGCAAGATCAAAAACGATAAGATCTTGAGGTGGAGGATCGAGCTCTCCACCTCCAATTACGAGATTTTGTATCGCCCCGGGAAGCTCAACGAGCTCCCTGATGCCCTATCCCGCGGTACATGTGCCAGCGCACAAGTGGACCGGCTCCGGGCTCTCCACGATGGCCTCTGCCACCCGGGGGTCACCTGGTTCTTCCATTTCATCAAGGCCCGCAACCTGCCCTACTCCATTGAGGAGGTCAGGACTGTCACCAGAGACTGCCAGGTCTGCGCAGAGTGCAAGCCGCACTTCTACCGGCCAGATCAAGCGCACCTGGTGAAGGCCTCCCGCCCCTTTGAGCGCCTCAGCATGGACTTCAAAGGGCCCCTCCCCTACACCGACCGCAACACGTACTTTCTGAACGTGGTCGATGAGTACTCCCGGTTCCCTTTCACTATCCCATGCCCCGATATGACTTCTGCCACAGTCATTAAAGCCCTCCACAGTATTTTCACTGTTCGGTTTCCCAAACTACGTCCACAGTGATCGGGGATCCTCCTTTATGAGTGATGAGCTGCATCTGTTCCTGCTCAGCAAGGGCATTGCCTTGAGCAGGACAACCAGCCACAACCCCCGGGGATACGGGCAGATGGAGAGGGAGAACGGGACGGTCTGGAAGGCCGTCCTGCTGGCCCTGTGGTCTAAAAATCTCCCGGTCTCCCGCTGGCAGGAGGTCCTCCCCGGCGCACTCCACTCCATCCGATCGCTCCTCTGCACCGCAACTAACGAAAACCCCCCATGAACGTCTCTTTGCCATCCCCAGGAAGTACACCTCAGGGGTCTCGCTCCCATCATGGCTGACAGTTCCTGGACCCGTCCTCCTTTGCAAGCATGTGCGGACCCTTTGGTCGAAAGGGTCCACCTCCTACACGCGAACCCACAGTACGCCTACGTGGCGCACCCCGACGAGCGCCAGGACACAGTCTCCCTCCGGGACCTGGCACCCGCTGGATCCCCACCCATGGCCCCCGACCCGACAACCTCCCCACCCCTCCCTGCGGATGCCTCATTCACCCCTGTGCCACTCCCCCTCCCCCCAGCGAACCTCACCGCAGCCCCCGCCCCAGGAGAATCCGTCCTCCCACTGGTTCCACTCAGGGGTGACAAAGACGACAACACGCTCCTGGAGTCACAGGTGACCAAGTCGGCGCCCTCAACATCACCAGACTGAGGCGATCACAGAGGAGGGTCAAGGCCCCCGACAGACTGAACTTGTAAATTTTCTTTTCCACCTCCCCCGCCGGACTCTTTTTTAACAGGGGGTGAATGTGGTAGTCACCACTAGCTGTAGTCCATCTTAAGGTAAGACACATATACTAGATGTACATGGGTAAATCCCTGCCCGCTGGCTCCGCCCAGTAGGCGGCGTATAAATGTGTGTGCTCGCCGGTGCTGCAGCCATTCTGGTTCAGCTACAGGAGGCACAACATCTTTGCTCAATAAAGTCTCGATTATTCCACTACTCTCGTCTTTGTGGTAATTGATAGTGCATCACATAATAAATGGCAGAGCAGGCTCAAAGGACTAAATGGCCTCCTCCTGTTTTTACTTTCTATGTAAACTAGTTTGACAGGAGGATGGGATCCTCAGCAGCAGGGAAGCAAATGAGGGGCTGAAAGGAGATGCAGTACTCAGCAACGGCAACCTGAATAGAAATGACAGGCAGGAGCACAGCATGGAGCGGGGAAAACCTGTTCGATTAAATTGAATCTATTTCAAAACAAGAGGGCTGACAGGTCAGGCTGATGAACGTAGGGCATGGATAGGTCCGTGGGACTGGGATATTATATCCATCACTGAAACATGGCTAAGGGAGGGTCAGGACTGGCAGCTTCTATGATGCTTGATGCAACTTACCTCAATAAGCTCATTCAAAAAATTCTAACGGTACTCTGAGCACCCGTAAAGAGGAGGGGTTAACAAGGCAATTTCTCATCCCCAGTGGATTCATCTGATAAAGGGAATATTAGAGAGCTATCCAGAGATGCACTTTGAGTATTTGTACTGTTGAAAGAAAGGGGGTTGTATCATAGGGCTAATGTTACTGGACCTGTAATCCGGAGGCTTGGATTAATCCTCTTGAGACATCGAACTGAATTTTGCGCTTATTGATGGAAGAAGCGAGACAGGTGGGGAAATGTGCATTCCGCATTCTCCCCGTGGTGCAGGGGGACACCGCGACAAATCAAGCACCCATCGCAGGCCGTCCGGTAGGAAATCTGTCCCAGCCACCAATTTAAAGGCCTGTTGCTCTCTCACTCTCTCTTTTTTTTAAATTTAGAGTACCCAATTCATTTTTTCCAATTAAGGGGCAATTTAGCGTGGCCAATCCATCTACTCTGCTCATCTTTGGGTTGTGGGGGCGAAACCCACGCAGACACGGGGAGAATGTGCAAACTTCACACGGACAGTGACCCAGAGCCGGGATTGAACCTGGGACCTTGGCGCCGTGAGGCAGCAGCGCTAACCACTGTGCCACCGTGCTGCCCTCGTCTCACTCTCTCTTGAATTGTACTGTCAGTCAATAGGAGCTGAATAAATCACAGACTAGAGTCAAATGCTGCCACCTTCAGCGGCAGACTCATATAGAACATAGAACTGTACAGCACAGTACTGGCCCTTCGGCCCATGATGTTGTGCCGAACTAGTCTGAAACTAAGATCAAATCAACCTACTCCCAATCATTCTAGTGCACTCCAAATGCCAATCCAATAACCACTTGAAAGTTGCTAAAGTGTCCGACTCCACTACCATAGCTGGGAGTGCGTTCCATGTCCCAAACACTCTCTGAGTAAAGAACCTACCTCTGACATCCCTCCTATATCTTCCACCATGAACTTTATAGTTATGCGCCCTTGTAACAGCTACATCTACCCGAGGAAAAAGTCATTGAATGTCCACTCTATCTATCCCTCTCATCATCTTATACACCTCAATTAAGTCACCTCTCATCCTCCTTCGCTCTAATGAGAAAAGCCCTAGCTCCCTCAACCTTTCCTCATCTGACCTAACCTCCAATCCAGGCAGCATCCTGGTAAATCTCCTTTGCACCCTTTCCAATGCTTCCACATCTTTCCTATAATGAGGTGACCAGAACTGCACACTATACTCCAAATGTGGTCTAACCAAGGTCCTGTACAGTTGCAGCATAACCTCACGGCTCTTAAACACAATCCCCCTGTTAATAAATGCTAACACACTATAGGCTTTCTTCACGGCTTTATCCACTTGGGTGGCAACTTTCAGAGATCTATGGACATGAACTCCGAGATCTCTCTGCTCCGCCACATTCTTCAGAACCCTGCTGTTAACCATGTAATCCGCATTCAAATTTGTCCCACCAAAATGAATCACCTCACACTTATCAGGGTTAAACTCCATCTGCCACTTTTCAGCCCAGCTCTGCATCCTATCAATGTCTCTTTGCAGCCTACAACAGCCCTCCACATTAGCCACTACTCCACCAATCTGGGTGTCATCAGCAAATTTACCAACCCAACCTTCAACTCCATCATCCAAGTCATTGATAAAAATCACAAATAGCAGAGGACCCAGCACTGATCCCTGTGGTACACTGCTGGTGACTGGGCTCCAGGTTGAAAAATTATCATCTACCACCACCCTCTGTCTTCTATGTGATAGCCAGTTACTGATCCAATCGGCCAAATTTCCCTCTATGCCATGCCTCCTTACTTTCTGCATGAGCCGACCATGGGGCACCTTCTCAAACGCCTTACTAAAATCCATGTATACTGTCATAATATACATCTATGTATATAATGGAGTGCAGACAGGCAGTGATTGACACACAGGATGACCAGTAAGCACACAGAACAGAGCAGCCAATCACCAGACAGGACACGACCACTGTAAAGCCAGAGAGCACCAGTTTTCCCGCTCTCTCGGAACCCAGCCTCCGAGACAGTCAGTGTTAGTGAGCTGGCCAGTGCAAACACCATGTGGTAGGTAGTAAGTCTGGTTAGGCTAGTATCAGGTCTCCAGTCAAGTCAGCATAGTGTCAACTCACCTTTGAACATGTATAATAGTTTAAATGTTAAATAAAATCGTGTTGCAACTTATCAAGTATTGGAGGTCTGTCTCTCGCTACACTGCATCAAGTGCAGTCCACATCGACCCAGCCTACCCAGCACATCATGGTACCAGTGAGTGATGCTGAAAATTGACGGACCTACCTTGAGTGAATCAGCGTTGACCAGCAAACAGACGGACCTACCTTGAGTGAATCAGCGTTGACCAGCAAACAGACATCCGGTGACATGGAAAACGTCCACCCTCCTCCGCAGCTCCGCATCGCCGGCAACCTCGGTGCAAATTGGAAGATCTTCAAACAAAAGTTCCAACTCTATCTAGAAGCCACCGACCTCGAGGCTGCATCGGACATGAGGAAGATCGCACTATTCATTTCCACAGTCGGGGACCACGCCATCCACATCTACAACTCCCTTACATTCGCTTAAGTGGCCATTCTGTGCGCTTTTCCCAGGCCCCCGCGCATGCGCGCCATGACCGAAGGGACAGCGAGACCGACGACCAGACTGCGCAGGTGCGTACGTCGTTCGACTGCACTGCGCATGCGCGATGGCGCACGAAACGCACTGACGTTGGCGTCATGACGTGTCCGAATTGTGGCTCCGCCCATTTAAAGCGGCAATGTCCGGCAAAATCACGACGGTGTCTACAGTGCGGCAAGCTTGGCCACTACGCAGCCCTTTGCAGATCTGCTCCACTGCCTAGCATCCAGCGATCCCAGCCGTGGCGCAGAAGCATCCGTTCAATACAGCAGGCCATGCCAGACTCCGACCCCGACAGCCCAACAGATCCTGATACTGCGTGCCTCAAATCTCCATACCGTGTGGGCATCATTACGAGGCATGCGCTGCCTTTTTCCAAGACAGCGAAGCACCTCCCGATCCTCAGCGTGGCTCCCGACGATGAGTGGTGTGCTGACCTCACAGTCAACAAGGCTCGCATCCGGTTCAAACTGTACACCGGCGTATCGGCGAACCTCATCTCCAAATCCGATCTCAACACCATCCGTGTCAGACCAAGCATTCTTCCACCAACCTGCCAGCCCCTTGACTACAATGGCAATCCCATAGCTGCCAGTGGCTCATGCCAACTAGGAGTTTCCAACAAGTCATTTAAAGCGACACTGCGATTTGAGATCGTGGGACCTGACAGAGCATCCCTGCTCGGTGCTCGGGCCTGCAAACTCCTGAACTTGGTTCAGCGAGTCCACACCATGTCATCCTCACAGGCGATGGCCTCACCTGATGAGATCTTCCAGGCTGAAATTGATGACATCATCACGCAGTACTACAGCGTGTTCGACGGAATGGGCACACTCCCATACCGATACAAAATCCTGCTCAAACCAAACACCACCCCCGTGATCCACGCACCATGTCGGGTGCCGGCACCCCTCAAGGACTGCCTCAAGCAGGTATTCCACAGAATCCATGAGCATGGCCTCCGACTCAACAGAGCCAAGTGCTCGTTTGGTCAATCAGAAATCAAATTCCTTGGTGACCACATCTCGCAGAAAGGCATGCGGCCAGATGCTGACAAGGTCTCGGCGATCAACGCCATGAAGACCCCAGAGGACAAGAAGGCGGTCCTCCGCTTTCTCGGGATGGTCAACTTCCTCGGGAAGTTCATTCCCAACATGGCGGCACACACCGCAGCCCTCCTCCATCTTGTCAAAATGTCGACGGAATTCCAGTGGCTGCCCGGTCATGGGAACGAATGGCATGAGCTGAGGGCAAAACTCACCACAGCCCCGGTTCTGGCATTCTTCGCCCCTACCAAAGAGACCAAAATATCCACTGACGCGAGCCAGGACGGTATTGGGGCGGTGCTCCTCCAACGGGATGACTCCTCCTCATGGGTCCCAGTTGCGTATGCCTCCAGAGCCATGACGCCCACTGAGCAACGGTACACTCAGATTGAGAAGGAATGCCTGGGCCTCCTAACGGGAATCGACAAATTTCAGGACTATGTGTATGGCCTCCCAAAATTCACGGTTGAGACGGACCACAGGCCATTAGTCCAAATAATCCAGAAGGATTTGAATGACATGACGCCTCGGTGACAACGAATCCTTCTCAAGCTACGCCGCAATGACTTTGAACTTGTCTGCACGCCAGGCAAAGAACTCATTGTTGCAGATGCCCTTTCCAGGTCTATCACCACACCGTGTGAACAAACTGACTTTGTCTGCCAAATCGATGCGCAGGTGCAATTGTGTGCCTCCAACCTTCCGGCTACTGATGAGAGGGTCATCCAAATTTGTGAGCAAATGGCCAAGGATCTTCTGCTACAGCGTGTGATGCAGCACCTCACGAATGGCTGGCAGAAGGGACAGTGTCCCCAGTTTTACAACGTCAAGAACGACCTGACGGTGGTGGACGGCATCCTCATGAAACTCGATAGGATTGTGATTCCGCAGAGCATGCATGCTATGGTGCTCGGCCAACTCCATGAGGGTCACCTGGGTGTCGAGAAATGTCGACGCAGAGCTCGAGAGGCAGTCTATTGGCCGGGCATCAGCCAGGACGTTGCCAACACGGTCCTCAACTGCCCCACATGTCAGAAATTTCAGCCAGCCCAACCCAAAGAAACTCTGCAGCAACGTGATATAGTGACCTCCCCATGGTCCAAAGTCGGTGTCGACCTTTCCCATGCCAAGGGGCGTGACTATGTCCTCCTAGTCGACTACTTCTCCAATTACCCATTGTCCGACCTCACGTCGAAGGCGGTGATTAAAGCATGCAAAGAAACATTTGCCAGGCATGGGATACCGCCCACGGTGATGAGTGACAACGGTCCCTGTTTTTACAGTCAGGAATGGTCTGATTTTGCCCGCCTATACAACTTTTGTCACGTAACCTCCAGCCCCCACTACCCGCAGTCAAACGGGAAGGCCGAAAAAGGTGTCCATATAGTCAAGAGACCACAGCTGTGGTGGTCAAGCAAGTGGCCCCGAGATCGTTCCTCGTCCGCATGGCTGATGGCTCCTTTCTACGACACAACAGACGGGCGCTGCGCAGAGTTCCACGCCTGCCACCTAACCATGATGTCCCGCCTCACACAATGCTTCCTCCGGACGTGCCCTACCACGAGGCCACCGATCTACCAACAATCCTGCCAATCTCTGCGACCACTGCATTGGCGGCGGCCCCACCTATCCAAGTGCAGGCGGCCCCTGATCCACCCTTGAGGCGGTCAACCAGAATTTGGCGCCCACTGCAGAGACTAAACTTATAGGCTGAACTTTTGCACAACTGTGTTACCTTATCGTTTTGACCTCTGTAAATATCGTTTTTTTACCGTTTCATCTGCCCTATATCTGCACTAGCGACACCTTCCTATGTACATAAGGTCATTTTAGCACATTCTGCATGTAGTCACGCACATATACACATCCACACGCACCTTAATATTTATTATCTCAACACACAATGCAAAAAACAAAGGGGGGGGGAGATGTCATAATATACATCTATGTATATAATGGAGTGCAGACAGGAAGTCATTGACACACAGGATGACCAGTAAGCACACAGAACAGAGCAGCCAATCACCAGGCAGGACACAGCCACTATAAAGCCAAAGGGCACAGGTTTTCCTGCTCTCTCGGGACCCAGCCTCCGAGACAGTCAGAGTTAGTGAGCTGGCCAGTGCAAACACTATGTGGTAGCTAGTAAGTCTGGTTAGGCTAGTATCAGGTCTCCAGTCAAGTCAGCATAGTGTCAACCCACAGCTGAACATGTGTAATAGTTTAGATGTTAAATAAAATTGTGTTGCATCTTATCAAGTGTTGGAGGTCTGTCTCTCGCTACAGTGCATCAAGTGCAGTCCACATCGACCCAGCCTACCCAACACATCATATACGACATCAACTGCTCTACCTTCATCTATATACTTAGTTACCTCCTCAAAGAATACAATCAAACTTGTGAGGCAAGACTTACCCCTCACAAATCCATGCTGACTATCCTGGATTAAGCTGTATCTTTCCAAATGATCATAAATCCTCTCCCTCAGGACCCTTTCCAATAATTTACCGATGGCCAAAGTGAGACGAATCGGCCTATAATTCCCAGGATTATACCGATTCCCTTTCTTGAACAAGGGGATAATATTTGCCTCTCTCCAGTCTTCTGGCACTATTCCTGTAGACAGTGAGGACAAAAAGATGAAAGCCAAAGGCTCTGCAATCTCATCCCTCGCCTCCCAAAGAATCCTAGGATATATCCCATCAGGCCCAGGGGACTTATCCATCCTCAGGTTTCTCAACATTTCTAACACATCTTCTTTCCGAATATCGACCTCCTCCAGCCTACCAGCCAGTATCGCACTATCCTCCTCAACAACATGGCCCCTCTCCTTTGTGAACACTGAAGAAAAGTATTCATTTAGGGCCTCTCCTATATCTTCAGACTCCATGCACACGTTCCCACTACTGTCCTGGACCGGCCCTAACTTCACCTTGGTCATTCTTTTATTCCTCACATAGGTGTAAAAAGCCTTGGGGTTTTCCTTGATCCTACCCGCCAAGGACTTCTCATGCCCCCTCCTAGCTCTCCTAAGCCCTTTCTTGAGCATCTGCCTAGCTATCTTGTATCCCTCAAGTGCCCTAACTGAACCTTGTTTTCTCATCCTTACATAAGCTCCCTTCTTCCTCTTGACAAGACATTCAACCTCTTTTGTAAACCATGATTCCCTCATTTGACCATTTCCTCCCTGCCTGACAGGGGCATACATAGCAAGGACACGCAGTATTTGCTCCTTGAACAAGTTCCACATCTCAATTGTGCGTATCCCTCACAGATATTTCCACCTTATGCTTCCCAATTCTTGCCTAATCGCATCGTAATTACCCTTCCCCCAGTTATAAATCTTGCCTTGCCGTATGTTCCCATCCCTCTCTATTGCTATAGTGAAAGTCACCGAATTCTGGTCACTATCTCCAAAGTGCTCTCCCACAACCAAATCTAACACTTGGCCCGGTTCATTACCCAGTACTAAATCCAATGTGGCCCCACCTCTTGTCGGTCTATCCACATATTGTGTGAGGAAACCCTCCTGCACACACTGGATAAAAACAGGCCCATCCAAACTATTCGAATTATAGTGGTTCCAATCAATATTTGGAAAGTTAAAGTCACCCATGACAACTACCCTGTGACGACCGCACCTATCCAAAATCTGCATTGCAATTTTTTCCTCCACATGTCTGTTACTGTTTGGGGGCCTATAGAAAACTCCTAACAAAGAGACCGCTCCTTTCCTATTTCAAACTTCAGCCCATACTACCTCAGTAGACAGATCCTCCTCAAACTGCCTTTCTGCAGCCATTATACTATCCTTGATTAACAATGCTACTCCTCCACCTCTTTTACCACCTTCCCTAATCTTACTGAAACATCTAAACCCCGGAACCTCCAACAACCATTCCTGCCCCTGTTCTATCCACGTCTCCGTAATGGCCACAACATCGTAGTCCCAGGTACCAATCCATGCTTCAAGCTCACCTACCTTATTCCTGATGCTCCTCGCATTGAAGTAGACACACTTCAAACCACCTTCATGCCTGCAAGTCCACTCTTGTGACCTTGGTACCTTCCTCAATACTGCACTACCCTGAACTTCCTGAACTCCAGCAACGCCATGTCCTGGACTACAAATCAGTTTCCCATCCCCCTGCCAAATTAGTTTAAACACCCCCGAAGAGCTGTAGCAAATTTCCCTCCCAGGATATTGGTGCCCCTCTGGTTCAGGTGTAACCCATCCTGTTTGTACAGGTCCCACCTTCCCCAGAATGTGCTCCAATTATCCAAGTAACTGAAACCCTCCATCCTACACCATCCCTGTAGCCACATGTTTAACTGCACTCTCTCCCTGTTCCTCACCTCGCTAGCATATGGCACTGGCAGCAAGCCAGAGATGACAACACGGTCTGTCCTGGCTCTCAGCTTCCACCCTAACTCCCTGAATTCCTGTTTTACATCCCCGTCCCTTTCCCTACCTATGTCGTTGGCACTGATGTGTACCACGACTTGTGGCTGCTCCCCTCCCCTTAAGGATCCTGAAAACACGATCAGAGACATCATGGACCTTGGCACCCAGGAGGCAACACACCAACCATGTGCCTATATCGTTGCCATAGAACTGCCTATCTGTACCTCTAACTATAGCGTCTCCAATAACTAATGCTCTCCTGCTCTCCCCCCTTCCCTTCTGAGCCATAGGGACAGACTCAGTGCCAGAGACCTGGTCACCGTGGCTTACCTCTGGTAGGTCCGCCCCCCCCCCCCCCCCAACATATCCAAAACGGTATACCTGCTAATGAGGGGAACAACCGCAGGGGATCCCTGCACTGACTGCTTCTTCCCCCTCCTTTTAAACGTCACCCAGCTACCTTCATTCTTAGGAGTAACTACATCCCTGTAGCTTCTATCTATAACCGATTCTGCCTCCCAAATGATCCTCAGTTCATCCAGCTCCAGCTCCAATTCCCTAGCATGGTCTTTGAGGAGCTGTAGATGGGTGCACTTCCCGCAGGTGAACTCAGCAGGGCCATGACGGTGTCCCTCTCCTTGAACATCCTGCAGGAGGAGCATTGCACTGCCCTCTCTGCCATCCCTTCCATTTATCCACTTGACAATTACAGAGAGAAAAAAAAAAAGCTTACCTGATTTTCATACTCCCCGACAGCAGCTTTCAACTTGTCCCCGCAGTCTATCCTCACTGAGAGCTCCTTCTAGTCGCAGTGACTGTACCTGAGGCAAATCACTCCCCGCAACAGCCAATCAGCGTTGCTGCTCTGCCACCCTCTTCTGTTACATGTACACAAGAACCTATTTGTAGGCCTTTTCATATGACCATGTGCCACTTCACATACTGATGCATGTGACATACCTGATGTAACCCACTGTAGCGCACAATGACCTACGAGAGAGACGAGAAGTGATGAAGTCGATTCAGGCTTTATTAAGCGAGACTTGTCCCCAGCAGTTCAGCAACAGAATGAAGCGGCGGGGAGAAGCTTGGGTTCTTATACTCCGCCTTCAGGGCGGAGCCAGGAGTCAGCAGCCAACCAGGGCCCGGGATCTGTCAGCCAATAGCATCACGGCTTCACAGTCCCACATGACCCCTAATACATACCACCACATTCACCCCTTGTTAAAAAGGAACCCGGCGGGGTGGTGGTTCGCATGGTGGTAGGGGTTTACAAGGCTGGCCCTGGAAGGAAAATTTCGGACATGTTACTACAGTTTTAGCCCTACACTAGGCTATGTACAAGTTTGTGAAAACTATTTACAATATTAGCAAGAAAATTTTTTTTTTGTTACAATACAACAACATTCTTGGTGTCACGCGGATGCCACGAGTCGAGCGGGCGGTCTGGTCTTCCTCGTCGATCGCCTCAGCCCCGGTGGTGGTGCAGGTGCTTGTTCAGGCGTTGTCGTCTCTGGGAGCGTTTCGGTGTTTGTTCCTGTTTTACTCCTGGGCGGGCACGGGAGGAGGACCAATCCCCCCGGGAAGGAGGCGGTCGCGGGGTGCGCCGGTGGCAGGGAGGGGATGATCGGTGTCGGGGGGGTGTGTGCGTTGCCGGCGGGCGCCAGGTCCCACAGGGAGACCGTGTCCTGTTGGCCGTCGGGGTACGCCACGTAGGCGTACTGCGGGTTCGCGTGGAGAAGGTGAACCCTCTCGACCAACGGGTCCGATTTGTGCGCCCGCACATGTTTCTGGAGCAAGATGGGTCCTGGGGCCGCCAGCCAGGTCGGCAGCGATGTTCTGGAGGAGGACTTCCTGGGGAAGACAAGGAGGCGCTCATGAGGTGTTTGGTTAGTGGTGGTACACAGCAGCGACCGGACGGAGTGGAGAGCATCCGGGAGGACCTCCTGCCACCGGGAAACTGGGAGATCCCTGGACCGTAGGGCCAGCAGGACGGTCTTCCAGACCGTGCCGTTCTCCCTCTCTACTTGCCCGTTCCCCCGGGGTTTGTAGCTGGTCGTCCTGCTCGAGGCTATGCCCTTGCTGAGCAGGAACTGGCGCAGCTCGTCACTCATGAAGGAGGACCCCCTGTCGTTATGGATATACGCGGGGCCACCGAACAGTGTAAATATGGTGCCAAGGGCATTAATGACTGTGGCCGCTGTCATGTCGGGGCAGGGGATGGCGAAGGGGAAACGAGAGTACTCGTCCACCACATTCAGGAAGTATGCGTTGCGGTCAGTGGAGGGGAGGGGTCCTTTGAAAGGCGTTCAAAGGGGTGGGAAGCCTTGATCAGGTGCACTCTATCCGGCCTGAAAAAGTGCGGTTTGCACTCTGCGCAGATGTGGCAGTTCCTGGTGACTGTACGGACCTCCTCCACAGAGTAGGGGAGGTTGCGGGACTTTATGAAATGGTAGAATCGAGTGACCCCCGGGTGGCAGAGGTCCTCGTGGAGGGCTTGGAGGCGGTCTATTTGTGCGTTGGCACATGTGCCGCCGGATAGGGCATCGGACGGCTCGTTCAGCTTTCCGGGAAGGTACAAGATCTCATAGTTGAAGGTGGAGAGCTCGATCCTCCACCTTAAGATCTTGTCATTTTTAATTTTGCCCCGCTGTGCATTATCGAACATGAAGGCTACCGACCGTTGGTCAGTGAGGAGAGTGAATCTCCTGCTGGCCAGGTAATGCCTCCAATGTCGCACAGCTTCCACTATGGCTTGGGCTTCCTTTTCCACTGAGGAGTGGCGGATTTCAGAGGCGTGGAGGGTCCGGGAGAAAAAGGCCACGGGTCTGCCCGCTTGATTAAGGGTGGCCGCCAGAGCTACGTCGGCTGCATTGCTCTCGACCTGGAAGGGGAGGGACTCGTCGATTGCGCGCATCGTGGCCTTTGCGATATCCGCTTTGATGCGGCTGAAGGCCTGGCGAGCCTCTGTCGACAGGGGGAAGGTAGTGGACTGTATTAGCGGGCGGGCCTAGTCTGCGTACTGGGGGACCCACTGAGCTTAAAAGACTATGAAGCTCCGGATCGCCCCGGAATGCCTGCGGATCAGCCCCCACGCAGCGAACTCGGCAGCAGTATTTAAACACTGGCAAGCATGTTTTGAAGGCTACCTCCGAACGGCCCCCGGCCGGATCACAGAAGACCAGAAAATGCAGATCCTGCATTCAAGGGTAAGCCCGGAAATTTACCCTCTCATAGAAGACGCAGAGGATCTCCCGACGGCGCTCGCATTGCTGAAGGGCATCTACGTTCGGCCCGTTAACCAGGTCTACGCGCGCCACCAACTCGCGACGAGACGGCAAAGTCCCGGAGAATCGCTAGAAGAATTCTACGCCGCGCTGCTAATTTTAGGACGGGGCTGCAGCTGCCCGCCGGTGAACACGATGGAACATACGGACATGCTAATTCGCGATGCATTTGTGGCAGGTATGAACTCTCCCCAAATCCGCCAAAGACTTTTAGAGAGAGAGTCGCTAGGACTCTCAGAGGCACGGGCCCTTGCAGCTTCCCTAGATGTGGCCTCGCAAAACGCCCGCGCCTACGGCCCCGACCGCGCGGCAGCCCCTTGGGCTCCGTGGACCCCCGTCGCGACAATCCCCCCCCTCGCAAGCTTGCGCGGTTAAAGCGCCAGACCATCCCGGAGGGACCCGCTGCTATTTCTGCGGACAAGCGAAACACCCCCGGCAGCACTGCCTGGCCCGTGCAGCTATTTGTAAAAGCTGCGGCAAGAAGGGCCACTACGCGGCAGTGTGCCGGTCCCGGGGGGTCGCCGCAATCCCCGGAGAAGAACGAGCCCAGCACATTTGAATCAAACTTACTATAAAATATGGAGACCTTCCCAAGGGCAATAAATACTGACCTCGCCAGCAATGCTCACATCCCAGAATATAGTTTGAGAGAGCTTTAAAACAACGCTAACATTCTTTCAAAGTTGATTACCTGGACAGATCATGATTTCCTCGAAGCTTGTGCTGCAATACAGAGGAATTTATATTGTGAAACTTTGCCTAATGACTGAGATTTTTGAATTCAATCTGAAAGGAAATGACTTGTGTTTATCTGGTACCTATCACAACATCAGGATGCAGTAAATCGCTTTGCAGTGAATGAAATACTTTAAAAATGTGGTCACTGTTGCAATGTAGGGAAATGAGTTAGCCAATTTTCACAGAGCAAACTCCCACAAAGAGCAATGAGGAAATTGTAAAATCCCACAGGGAACCTATGGGGTGGGAATGCTTGTCTTTCCTGTGCACCTGGCGGTGTATGAGCTCCCTCGCTAGGGGTGGGTATCTCAATTGTATAAAAGGTTGGCCAGTAAGGCACTGACCAGAGAGGAACCCACTCGGGATCTCCCGGGTAATGTACATATCGTTTGTGTTAATAAAACTTTGGGAGCGATTTAACCAAATTGCTACTGTCCCACGTCGAATGCATTTAGCCAGCCGTGTTTCCCTTGCAGCGGTGAGAAAGATCGTGCGATCGAACGCGACTTTGTTACAAAACAAGGCCTCAGCGGGGAACGTCCCGCCGTGGCCACACTTAGTTCCGTTTCCTGCACTGTAGGAGCTCTGCTCACTAGAACTCCTCACTGAAGGAGGAGTTCGGGACACCATTTTTAAATGGCACCTAGATCTTTCGACCCTCCCCGACACGACTCACAGATTCTCTGTGGTGAATGTATTCACCTAAGTATGAACTGTCTGTATAGTGCTGTGACCTATGACCCTGGAAATGATAATACGGTCTACTTCCAGGTACTGTACTGGAACATCGGTGGGCTCCGCCTCCAGCTCCGCCCTCACCAGGGGATATAAAGACTGGCCACCTGTGGGTGGCACTCATTTGTACAACAGATACTGGCAGGCGAGTTCCTGGATAATAAAGCCTAGTATTCACTCGTTCTCATAGTGAATTGACAATTTATTATCCAGCGACAGCACCATGGAAGCCGCTCTAAAGCCAGATAGGCTTGAATTCGACGCGCGAGCGACAGAGGTCACGGAGGTCTTTGAACACTTGCTTTGCTGTTTCGAGGCCTACCTCGACTCCTCCACAACGCCTCCCTCTGAAACCCTCAAGCTGCGACTCCTCCACGCTCGGGTGAGCCATCGAATCTCCGTGATGATAGAGAAAGCGGCCACGTACGAGGCGGCGGTCGCAACCCTCAAGGTGCATTTCGTGAAGGCCGTCAACAAGGTGTTCGCCCGACACCTCCTCACTACTCGCCGTCAACGCGACGGGGAATCGCTGGATGAGTACCTGGTAAACCTGACCCTATTTGCAAGGAACTGCAGCTATCGGGATGTGACGGCGGAGGAGCACATGAACCTACAGATCCGGGACACCTACGTGGCTGGGGTCTGATCGAACTACATCAGGCAGCACCTGCTGGAAAACGGAACCACTGACCTGCGGGACACGGTAAAACTAGCCACCTCTAACCAGAGCCTCACTGTGTTCCCCGCAGACCCGGCGAACCCCTCGTGGACACCATCGTCGCGGCCCCCATCGGACCCGACTACGTCACAGGCTTGTGCCGCATAGCTGCCCGTCCAGACCGGGGAACCGCAGTGCTACTTCTGTGGCCAGGGCCACCCCCGGCAGCGTTGCCCAGCCCTCACAGCGACGTGCAGCTACTGTGACAAAAAGGGACACTTCGCCAGAGTCTGTCTGGGCTGACCTAAAGCCCAGAAGTCGAAAACTCACCAGGCCTGACCCATGGACTCACAGGCCCGCAGACCCCGCAATGTGGCTGCGTGCCAGTCGGGAACGCCTCCTTCAGACGCGTCATCAGCCTTGTGCGACTCGTGGGGGCCGCCATCTTGGCCGCCGGCTCCAACACCGACCGACACGTGCAACTCATGGGGGCCGCCATCTTGGTTGCCTTCGTCGACCTAGCCCGACACGTGCGACTCATGGGGGCTGCCATTTTGTGATACCGCCAACCACACAGGCAACCTGCAGCTTGGCGCAGTCACCCTCGACCAGTTGCAGCCAAAGCACCTGAAAAATTCCATGATGGTCGTCCGGGTCAACGGGCATGAGACCCCCTGTCTTTTCGACTCCGGGAGCACGGAGAACTTTGTTCACCCTGACACGGTAAAGCGCTGCTGTCTTCACATCTACCCTTGCCTCCGGATCCCATTCGGTTCAGATCCGGGGGTACTGCATCGCTAACTTCGCGATGCAGGGCGCCGAGTGTGCTAGTTTTAAGCTGTACGTCCTCCCTCACCTCTGCGCCCCCCTACTGCTTGGATTAGACTTCCAATGCAGTCACCGAAGCCTGACCCTGCAGTTCGGCAGACCCTTAACCCCCCTCACGGTGTGCAGACCCGCGACCCTCAAGGACCCTCCCCTTCCCTCTTTGCGAACCTCACTCCCGGCTGTAAGCCCGTCGCCACCAGGAGCAGGCGGTACAGTTCCCAAGACATGATTTTTATCAAGTCGGAGGTCCAGCGACTGTTGAGGGAAGGGATCCTCGAGGCCAGCAACAGCCCCTGGAGAGCACAAGTGGTGGTCGTCCGGATCGGGGAAAAGAATCAGATGGTTGTGGACTACAGCCAGACCATTAACCGGTTCACGCAACTGGATGCGTACCCCCTACCCCGCATAGCGGAGATGGTCAACCAGATCGCGCAGTACCATGTGTTCTCAACGGTCGATCTAAAGTCGGCCTACCACCAGCTCCTGATCCGCCTGGGAGAGCGCCACTACACTGCCTTCGAAGCAGCCGGCCGACTCTTCCACTTCCTGAGAGTCCCTTTCAGTGTCACTAACGGAGTCTCGGTTTTTCAGAGAATGATGGACCGAATGGTGGACCAGTGTGGGTTGCGGGCTACATACGCGTACTTGGGCAATGTCACCATCTGCGGCCACGGTCAGCAGGACCATGATGCCAACATTCAGAGGTTCCTCCAGGCCGCCCAATCCCTCAACCTCACGTACACAAAGAGAAGTGCATTTTCCGCACTGCCCGGCTAAACATCCTCGGTTACGTCGTGGAGAACGGAGTCCTAGGGCCCAACCCCGACCGCATGCGCCCTCTCACGGAACTTCCCCCTCCCCACAGCCTCAATGCCCTCAAACGATGCCTGGGGCTGTTCTCCTACTATGCCCAGTGGGTCCCCAACTATGCGGACAAAGCCCGCCCACTGATCAAAACCACCACATTTCCCCTGACGGCTGAGGCACGCTCGACCTTCAGCCGCATCAAAGCCGATATCACTAAGGCCGAAATGCACGCGGTGGACAAGTCCGTCTGCTTCCAGGTAGAGAGCGATGTGTCAGACGTTGCCCTGGCCGCCACACTCAACCAGGCGGGCAGACCAGTAAGTAGCCTTCTTCTCTAGAACCCTCCATGCTTCCGAAATCCGACACTCCTCAGTCGAGAAGGAAGCACAAGCCATAGTGGAAGCCGTGCGGCACTGGAGGCACTACCTAGCCGGTAGGAGGTTCACCCTCGTCACCGACCAGCGGTCGGTTGCCTTTATGTTTGGCAACGCACAAGGGAGCAAGATTAAGAATGACAAAATCTTGAGGTGGAGGATCGATCTCTCCACCTACAATTACGATATTAAGTATCATCCTGGGAAGCTCAATGAGCCCCCAGATGCCCTGTCCCGCGGCACATGCGCCAGCGCGCAAGACAGGCGACTTTGGGCTATCCACGATGACCTCTGTCACCCGGGGGTTACCCGGCTTACCCACTTTATTAAGGCCCGCAACCTGCCCTACTCCACCGAGGAGGTCAAGGCAATGACCAGGGACTGCCAAGTCTGCGCGGAGTGCAAACCGCACTTCTACCGGCCAGACAAGGCCCACCTGGTAAAGGCCTCCCGGCCCTTTGAGCGCCTCAGTATTGACTTCAAAGGGCCCCTCCCCTTCATCAGCCGTAATGTATACTTCCTATCCATTGTTGATGAGTACTCCCACTTCCCCTTCGCTGTCCCCTGCCCTGACATGACCTCGGCCACTATAATAAATGCACTGCACAGCAGCTTCACACTGTTCGGTTTCCCTGCGTACATCCACAGCGACCGGTGCACATCATTCATGAGCGATGAGCTGCGTCAGTACCTGCTCAGTAAGGTCATCGCCTCGAGCAGGACTACGAGCTATAACGCGTAGGGAAACGGGCAGGTGGAGAGGGAAAACGCGATGGTATGGAAGGCCGTCCTTCTGACCCTCCGGTCTAGAAGTCTCCCGATCCCCTGCTGGCAGGAGGTCCTCCCCGACACCCTCCACTCCATTAGATCACTCCTCTGCACAGCCACGAACGAGACCCCTCACAACCGTTTGTTTGTCTTCCCTAGGAAGTCCATCTCCGGGGTCTCGCTTCCATCCTGGCTGACAACTCCGGGACCAGTCCTTCTCCGGAAGAATGTGAGGAGCCATAAGAGCGACCCCCTGGTCGAGAGGGTCCAGCTGCTGCACGCCAACCCCCAGGACGCCTACGTCGCGCACCAGGACGGGCGGCAAGATACGGTCTCCCTACGGGACCTGGCGCCTTCTGGTTCCCCTGTCAACGCGCACCATCTCCCGCTGCCTACCGCCACCCCCAGCGCCCCTTATGCCCCCCTGGGTCTCCTGTATTGCCCCGCACCTGCACTGCAACCACCCACCAGCCTACCCCCACCCCTCAATCATCTCCGACACGCCGGACTGAAGCTCAAGCTCCAGACAATACGCCCCCAGTGTCACCATCTGCCACAACCGTGCCCGCCGCATCACCAGAGCTGAGGAGGTCTAAAAGAATGATCAGGCCTCCAGACAGACTGAACATTTGATGACCCCAAGTCACCCCCCTTGGACTTGATTTTTTTAACAGGGGGTGAATGTGGTGAATGTATTCACCTAAGTATGAACTGACTGTATAGTGCTGTGACCTATGACCTGGAAATGATAATGCGGTCTACTTCCAGGTACTGTACTGGAACCCCGGTGGGATCAGCTTCTGGCTCCGCCCTTACCGGGGGATATATAGACCAGCCACCTGTGGGTGGCACTCATTTGTACATCAGATACTGGTAGGCGAGTTCCTGGATAATAAAGCCTAGTATTCACTCGTTCTCACAGTGAATTGACGTTATAACATCCTCCAAAGCCCCAACTCACCTATGAGGGGATCCTGTGTCCCACCTCGCACCGCACCTCACATCGATAGGACAACCCCAGGCCTGATCCCCAGGGTGGGCATAATGCCAGTATGGCACTTTGGAACTGCCAGCCTGGCACCCTGGCAGTGACCCTGCCAGCCTAGAAGTGCCACATGAGCACCTTGACGGCAACAGGCTGGCACCTAGGTGGCATGGCCAGTGCACCAGGTTGGTGGTGCGAGGCTGATAGTTCTAATGTGCCCAGGTGCCAGCAGTGCTCGGGTGCCACCGTGCCCAGAGGCCAAACACCCGGGGGCCTCTGATCCCTGGGGAGATCCCCCCCAAGTGCAGTTTATCCTGGTCCCCATCTGTGGGGACTAGTACTGAATGGCACCAGTCTAATGTCTCTGAAGCGAAGGAGTTAAATCCCAACGCCTCGATAGATCAGGCGAGCTGCATATTAGCGTGAGACAAGCTACTCACTCTAATATGCAGATTTGTCAAATACTGATCCCGCCTTCAATGGACGGGACCAAGATCGCAATATCTCGCAAGATCCCATTAGATCTAGCGAGGGGTGGCGAGCAGGGTAGATCCCAGAAGAGGCCTCTCCCTGCTGTGTCGTGTCTGAACAGGGACACAACATGGCCACCACATCGCGTATTTTGTTTCTTATTTTACTCGGTGTGGACTCCCCATGTCCTTATTTTAAAAAATTATAATTTGTGTTAGTGATGTATGTGGAGGGATAAATATTGCTTGGGGCACCAAGAGAATTTCCCACCTTTCCTTTGAAGGGAAAAGAGAAGCTCGCGGCAGTTCCCACTCGCCACCACACTGGAAACATTTTGGTTAAATCGCACCCGAAGCATCATTTCAGGCGGGTGTGGCTGAGTGTTTCCTGTTAGCTTTGTCAGTCAGACCCACACCGCTATTTAACCACACTTGGGGCATTGGGAGTTTACCCCCAGTCAAGCCCACACTTTCAAATGTTTTCATTATTGGGGAGCTAACCCGTCGGCCAGACCAACTCCTCAGAGATCGGGTGACCATTTTGAAAGAGTGCCCCAATCACGAGGGTCCCCCACACCCCCACACGTTGGCAATGTCACCCCTGCACACACACCCTGAAGTGAAGACACCCTCCCATGTGGTCTCCGAGGGCACCCTCTTTCCAGGTCTCCCCATGCCTCCTTTTGAGCCCTCTCCCCTTTCAGGGTCCCCACCCTTCACCCCCCCAACATTTTGGAGGCCCCTTCATAGTGATCCTTCACCCCACCATGCTTTATATCCGCCTATATCGTCACTTTAATGCGCATGGCCCCTCAGGCCTCGACTGTTGGTAGTGCCACCCTGGAACCCACGCACCCTGGCACTGTCACCCAGGCACTCTGGAAGTGTCCCTGCCAGGGTGGCAATTACACACGGGCACCTTGGCAGTGCCAGCCTGGCAGTGCCAAGCTCCCTGGGTGCCAGAGGGAGAACCAAGGTTCCAGCCTGCCCTGTCACTAACCACCCAGGCGTCTCCAATGGCCTGAGTGGCCCACCAAATTGCCATACCACTTGATCCACCTTTGTGTGGACCAATACTAAACTGCACCCGATTGGGGTTTCCTCGGTGTCGCTGCTAGATCTCTGGGCCTGTTAGATTTGGCCTAGGCATAGTTAAGTGGACAGTTAAGTTCACACAACTATGCGAGTCTAGAACCCGGCAAATTATGACTGCGACATCTCGTGAAACCTCGTTAGATCTCACTGGGCGTCACGACCATCAGGTATCCCGGTAGAGGCCTCTTGCAACATTTTTTGGCCATGCCCTGTCCTGATTTCGACAGGACATGGCTGGTAAATCACACCATAAGTGTTAACACCGGGACAGAATTGTGTGGGGTTTGCATTCCGCTGGGGCGCTATTCGGGAGCAATTCAGGACAAGCTAATGCAACAGCAATCTGCTTGCCCGAATTCCGAGCAATTCCTGGCCCAGTGGGCACACGAATCGCTGGGGCCGGAATTAGCGCCAAAGAGCCTGGCAGCTGTAGCTGTTTTTAAGATCTCCACTAACCACACACTCACTACAGCCATCAAGCTGGCTCAGAGAAGACCAGCCCCCCGAGGTTGAGAGCCCAAGGTGGACTCACAGCTTCATGCCAATGAGGAGCGGAGGGGCACGCTCTTCCAAAGGGTGGGCTGCGGCTCAAGCCTGCCTTCCGAAACACCGCCTGGGTAGTGGTGGCAGAGGCAGTCAATCCTGAAAGCATCAACAGGAAGAGACTGCTGGTGATCCGAAAGGGTGGGTGGTCACTGGTGAGTCCTCTGCCTGAGAGGGGCAGTGAACCAGGGAGGGTTCCAAAGACTGTGGTGCAGGTGTCCTCTGGTTGGGGTGAGCTCTGCTTCCTCTATGATGGATCTGCGCTTCTGAGGAGTGCGAACACCTGGTGGGCTCCTGATTGAGCTTGGCCCTTAATGATACAGTTGGGGTATGAGGGTGTCCAGAGGGGCAACCTGGGTAATCTCCCAGATGATCAGTGGCCATTTGAGCATTTATAGGACACAGGAAGCACTCAGCAGAGTGAGCAGTCAACGGTTTTTCAGTGTTTTTTTAGCCCCTCCGCAGCCATGGCGCCCAGTCCACGATTGTAAATACTTGTAATAATTCACACCAGCGAGACTTCCACCTGAGAGTTGCGGAGCATTGCTGAAGGGCTGAGAATACTGGGCGCGATTCATCGATCGCGGGACTAAGTGTCCGCGCCGTCGTGAACGCCGTCGCGTTTCACGACGGCGCGAAACGGGCACGGGCAGTAGGGATTCTGGCCCCCAACCATACATCCTGGCGTGGACTGGGGGAGGCGCCAACCCACGCATGCGCAGTGGCGAAGTGCCATCCAACACATGCGCGGTAGACTCGCAGAACGCTCCGGCCCTGACGCAATATGGTGTGGGGGGTTCCAGGGCCGAAAGCGGAACAAAGTAGTCCCGGGGGGGGGGGGGGGGGGTGGCCCACCGGTCGGTGAGCCCCGATAGCGGGCCAGACCCCATCGGAGGCCCCCCCCGGTGACGGAGGCCCCCCCCCCCGATGAAGGAGCCCCCCCGCCCCCCCCTTCGCGCAGAGAACCTGCCGGCAGCGACCAGGGGTGAACGGCGCCGGTGGGACTCTGCCGTTTCCGCGTGGCCATTCGGGCCGGAGAATGGCGGCCCGGCCGCAGACAGCGGCCCGCGATCGGCGCCGCGCCAAACACGCCGGCGCAAATGGTGCTGATTCTCCGCACCTCGGAGAATCGCGGGCCGGAGTCGGGGCGGCGTGGCGCGATACTCTGGCCTGGTGCGGGGTTGAGAGAATCGCGCCCACTGTGTCCAACCCGCTAATCACATTTAAATTCATGCAAATGCCGGTTTTGCATGCCGCCACTGGCCCGGGCGCAAACCTCGTTATTGGCACCAGTGAGGGACCAAAGCCTGCTTTCCAAATCAGCTCCGGACGTGGACCTCTATTTTGGCCGGATGCCCGACTCTCTGCCCAATCGTGGTTCACGTTTGTGGCGTCGCGAGGCAGAGAATTCTGCCCACAATGTTTTGGCTTCAACTGTTTTCTTGTGGGTGGTGAATTCCACAGGCTGACCACTCTCTGGGTGAGGAAATGTCCTCTCATCTCATTCGTAAATGGTCAACTGCGTATCCTGAAACTGGGACCTCTGGTTCTGGACACCCCCACCATCAGAAACATCCAGCCTCATCTACCCTGTTTAGTCCTGTCACAATTGAGATTCCCCCTCATTCTTATGAACTCCAGCGAATAGATACCTAACCAACTCAATCTCTCCTCTTATGTCATTCCTGCCAGGGCAGCACGGTGGCGCAGTGGTTAGCACTGCTGCCTCACAGCGTCAAGGTGCCAGTTTCGGTCCCGGCCTGGGTCACTGTCCATGTGGAGTTTGCACATTCTCCCCGTGTCTGCGTGGGTTTCACCCCCACAACCCAAAGATGTGCAGGGTAGGTGGATTGGCCATGATAAATTGTCCCTTAATTGGAAAAAAAATGAATTGCGTACTCTAAATTAATTTATTTTTCAATTTAAAAAAAATGTCAGTCCTGCCATCCCAGGAATCAGTCCAGAAAACCTTTGCTGCACTTCCTCTGTAGCAAGAACATCCTCCCTCAGATAAGGAGATCAAAACTGTACACAATATTCCAGTTGTGGTCCCAAAAAGTGGCTGTATAATTGCAGCAAGACATCCCTGCTCCTGTACTTTAATCCTTTCGCTATGAAGGCCAACATAGAATTTGCCTTCTGTACCACCTGCTGCACCTGCATGTTTGCCTTCAGGAACTGGTGTACGAGGACACCCAGGTCTCATATCACATTAGTGATAGTGGCTACAGGGATGGTGCAGGCGGGAGGGATTCAGATTTCTGGATAACTGGGGCTCTTTCTGGGGAAGGTGGGACCTCTACAGACAGGATGGTCTACATCTGAACCTGCAGGGCACAAATATCCTGGGGGGGGAGATTTGTTAGTGCTCTTTGGGGGGGTTTAAACTAATGCAGCAGGGGCATGGGAACCTGGATTGTAGTTTTAGGGTAAGGGAGAATGAGAGTATAGAGGTCAGGAGCTCAGATTTGACGTCGCAGGAGGGGGCCACTGTTTGAAGTGTGTCTACTTCAATGCCAGGAGTATACGAAATAAGGTAGGGGAACTGGCAGCATGGGTTGGTACCTGGGACTTCGATGTTGTGGCCATTTCGGAGACATGGATAGAGCAGGGACAGGAATGGATGTTGCAGGTTCCGGGGTTTAGGTGTTTTAGTAAGCTCAGAGAAGGAGGCAAAAGAGGGGGAGGTGTGGCGCTGCTAGTCAAGAGCAGTATTACGGTGGCGGAGAGGATGCTAGATGGGGACTCATCTTCCGAGGTAGTATGGGCTGAGGTTAGAAACATGAAAGGAGAGGTCACACTGTTGGGAGTTTTCTATAGGCCTCCAAATAGTTCTAGGGATGTAGAGGAAAGGATGGCGAGGATGATCCTGGATAAGAGCGAAAGTAACAGGGTAGTTATTATGGGAGACTTTAACTTTCCAAATATTGACTGGAAAAGATATAGTTCGAGTAGATTAGATGGGTCGTTTTTTGTACAGTGTGTGCAGGAGGGTTTCCTGACACAGTTTGTTGACAGGCCAACAAGAGGCGAGGCCACATTGGATTTGGTTTTGGGTAATGAACCAGGCCAGGTGTTGGATTTGGAGGTAGGTGAGCACTTTGGGGACAGTGACCACAATTCGGTGACGTTTACGTTAAGGATGGAAAGGGATAAGTATACACCGCAGGGCAAGAGTTATAGCTGGGGGAAGGGAAATTATGATGCCATTAGACGTGACTTGGGGGGGATAAGGTGGATAAGTAGGCTGCAAGTGTTGGACACACTGGATAAGTGGAGCTTGTTCAAGGATCAGCTACTGCGTGTTCTTGATAAGTATGTACCGGTCAGGCAGGGAGGAAGGTGCCGAGCGAGGGAACCGTGGTTTACCAAAGAAGTGGAATCTCTTGTTAAGAGGAAGAAGGAGGCCTATGTGAAGCTGAGGTGTGAAGTTTCAGTTGGGGCGATGGATAGTTACAAGGTAGCGAGGAAGGATCTAAAGAGAGAGCTAAGACGAGCAAGGAGGGGACATGAGAAGTATTTGGCAGGAAGGATCAAGGAAAACCCAAAAGCTTTCTATAGGTATGTCAGGAATAAGCGATTACCTAGGGAAAGAGTAGGACCAGTCAAGGACAGGGATGGGAAGTTGTGTGTCGAGTCTGAAGAGATAGGCGAGATACTAAATGAATATTTTTCGTCAGTATTCACTCAGGAAAAAGATAATGTTGTGGAGGAGAATGCTGAGCTCCAGGTAAATAGATTAGATGGCATTGAGGTACGTAGGGAAGAGGTGTTGGCAATTCTGGACAGGCTGAAAATAGATAAGTCCCCGGGACCTGATGGGATTTATCCTAGGATTCTCTGGGAGGCCAGGGAAGAGATTGCTGGACCATTGGCTTTGATTTTTATGTCATCATTGGCTACAGGAATAGTGCCAGAGGACTGGAGGATAGCAAATGTGGTCCCTTTGTTCAAAAAGGGGAGCAGAGACAACCCCGGCAACTATAGACCGGCGAGCCTCACGTCTGTAATGGGTAAAGTCTTGGAGGGGATTATAAGAGACAAGATTTATAATCATCTAGATAGGAATAATATGATCAGGGATAGTCAGCATGGCTTTGTGAAGGGTAGGTCATGCCTCACAAACCTTATCGAGTTCTTTGAGAAGGTGACTGAACAGGTAGATGAGGGTAGGGCAGTTGATGTGGTGTATATGGATTTCAGCAAAGCGTTTGATAAGGTTCCCCACGGTAGGCTATTGCAGAAAATACGGAGGCTGGGGATTGAGGGTGATTTAGAGATGTGGATCAGAAATTGGCTAGCTGAAAGAAGACAGAGGGTGGTGGTTGATGGGAAATGTTCAGAATGGAGTTCAGTCACAAGTGGAGTACCACAAGGATCTGTTCTGGGGCCGTTGCTGTTTGTCATTTTTATCAATGACCTAGAGGAAGGCGCAGAAGGGTGGGTGAGTAAATTTGCAGACGATACTAAAGTCGGTGGTGTTGTCGATAGTGTGGAAGGAAGTAGCAGGTTACAGAGGGATATAGATAAGCTGCAGAGCTGGGCTGAGAGGTGGCAAATGGAGTTTAATGTAGAGAAGTGTGAGGTGATTCACTTTGGAAGGAATAACAGGAATGTGGAATATTTGGCTAATGGAAAAGTTCTTGAAAGTGTGGATGAGCAGAGGGATCTAGGTGTCCATGTACATAGATCCCTGAAAGTTGCCACCCAGGTTGATCGGGTGGTGAAGAAGGCCTATGGAGTGTTGGCCTTTATTGGTAGAGGGATTGAGTTCCGGAGTCAGGAGGTCATGTTGCAGCTGTACAGAACTCTGGTACGGCCGCATTTGGAGTATTGCGTACAGTTCTGGTCACCGCATTATAGGAAGGACGTGGAGGCTTTGGAGCGGGTGCAGAGGAGATTTACCAGGATGTTGCCTGGTATGGAGGGAAAATCTTATGAGGAAAGGCTGATGGACTTAAGGTTGTTTTCGTTGGAGAGAAGAAGGTTAAGAGGAGACTTAATAGAGGCATACAAAATGATTAGGGGGTTGGATAGGGTGGACAGTGAGAGCCTTCTCCCGCGGATGGAAATGGCTGGCACGAGGGGACATAACTTTAAACTGAGGGGTAATAGATATAGGACAGAGGTCAGAGGTAGGTTCTTTACGCAAAGAGTAGTGAGGCCGTGGAATGCCCTACCTGCTACAGTAGTGAACTCGCCAACATTGAGGGCATTTAAAAGTTTATTGGATAAACATATGGATGATAATGGTATAGTGTAGATTAGATGGCTTTTGTTTCGGTGCAACATCGTGGGCCGAAGGGCCTGTACTGCGCTGTATTGTTCTATGTTCTATGTTCTAGTCTCTCTCAATTTATAGCCATTCAGATAATAATCTGTCCTCCTATGTTTGCTCCCAAAGTGAATAACCTGACATTATACAGCATCTGCCATTCATTTGCCCACTCACTCAACTTGTCCAAATCACACTGAAGCATCTCAGTATCCCCGTCACAGCTCACCCTCCCACCAGTTTTGTGTCATCTGCAGATTTGGAGATATTATATTTAGTTCCTTCATCTGAATCATTAATATCTATTGTCAATAGTTGGGGTCCCAGCTCCAATCCCTGCGCTACTTATTAGTCAGTGCCTGATATTCAAAAAAAGACCCGTTTATTCCTACGCTTTGATTCTTATCTGCCAACCAGTTTTCTAACCATCTCAATACATTACCCCCAATCCCATACACTTTAATTTGTCATGCTGATTTCTTATGTCGGACTTTGTCAAAAGCCTTCTGAACGTCCAAATAAACCACATTCACTTGCACCCCCCTCTTCATCAACTCTGCTAGTTACATACTCAAAGAATTCCAGTAGACTTGACAAGCATGATTTCCCTATCGTAAATCAATTCTGACTCTGTCCGATCCAGCCGCTATATTCAAACAAAGAACAAAGAACAAAGAAATGTACAGCACAGGAACAGGCCCTTCGGCCCTCCAAGACCGTGCCGACCATGCTGCCCGACTAAACTACCAAGTGCTCTGTTGTTAAATATTTTATAATGGACTCAAGAATTTTCCACACTACTGACGTCAGGCTAACTGATCTGTAATTCCCTGTTTTCTATCTACCTCCCTTTTTAATTAATGGAGTTACATTAGTTACCCTCCAATTTGTCCTCTGTGTTAGAATATTGGACCAGTCCCCCAACATTTGTTAGGAAACCGGACGAGAAAGGGCAGCACGGTGGCGCAGTGGTTAGCATTGCTGCCTCACGGCGCTGAGGTCCCAGGTTCGATCCCGGCTCTGGGTCACTGTCCGTGTGGAGTTTGCATATTCTCCCCGTGTCTGCGTGGGTCTCACCCCCACAACCCAAAGATGTGCAGAGTAGATGGATTGGCCACGCTAAATTGCCCCTTAATTGGAAAAAATTAATTGGGTACTCTAAATTTAAAAACAAAAAGGAAACCGGTTGAGAAACCCCAAACAACTTTTATAAAACTGCGAGGAAAGGATACTTTACCCCGGAGGTGTTGACTCTGACCAATATGTATTTTCAATGTTAAAACAAACTTTACTTTAAACACAGAATTAACGCCATTAACATCAAACAAATATCTTACAATTAACAGTTAAACAGTTCTTAAAAGGAAAAAGGTTCAACGCACTAGCTACACCCACCACTATATAATAATAATAGTAATCTTCATTGTCATAAGTAGGCTTACATTAACACTGCAATGAAGTTACTGTGAAAATCCCCGAGAGCAACCCAATACAGTCCAAATGCCACTGATAAATAGTTAACAATCAGGGTTACTTGCTTATCTGTGCAGACCTTTGGAGAGAGAGACCCTTTCAGGAACAACCTGAAAATCCTTCTGTCTTGTCAGACTTAAATCCTGTTGAACATGAAATCATATAACAGGCTGCAAAACTACAAACAGACCTGACTCCTCTCTTAATTACATCAACTGTATCCCATTAAGATGTCCCATGACCTGCCTAGTTAGGACTAAAAACACTTACTCATAAATTATCTACACCCCAGGGAATCTTCAGCAATTAAAATAATTTCCAATTAGCTATCTGTATGTAAACAAGTAAATGGTTAGAAACCATGGGTACCTCACCTTTTACGACTTCTTAATTGCAGCTTTAGTGAACACACTGCCTGCATGTATTTTGAACCAGAGATTTTAATAACAGTACTGCCATAAATATAATATTTAACAATTTCTAAATTCATCACACTGGAATGTAGATTATCAAGTCCTGGTGATTTATCGACCTTCAATCCCATCAATTTCCCCAATACCATTTCTCTACTAATACTGATACCCTTCACCTCCCTCACCCTCTGTGTTCCCTAATATTTCTGGTATGCTATTTGTGTCATCCTTTGTGAAAATCAAAGTATGTATTTAGCTGGTCAGCAATTTCTTTGTTCCTCATTATAACATCCCCTGTTTCTGCCTGTAATGGACCTCCATTTGTCTTTACCAATTATTTTCTGTTCACATACCGATAAAATCTTTTACAGTCAGTTTTTATGTTCCCCACAAGCTTAGTCTCATATTTACTTTCCCCTTCTTAATCAATCCCTTGATCCTCCTTTGTTGAATTCTAAACTGCTCCGAATCCTCAGATCTGTTGTTTTTTCTGGTCAATTTGTTTGTCTCTTCCTTGGATTTAATTTTAACTCTAATTTCCCTTGTAAGCCATGGTTTGGCCATCTTTCCCATTTTACTTTTGCGCCAGACAAGAATAAACAATTGTTGCAGTTCACCAATGTTCTCTTTGATTGTTTGCCATTGCTTATCCACCATCATCCCTTTAAGTAACATTTCCCAATCCGTCACTGCCAACCCATGTGATCTAACAGCGGTGTTGTGCCTGCCGCAGTTCCATGTGAGTCAGTTAGATAGCGGGAGAGGCTGACATTGGGATCCGCGCCGAGTGCTGATTGGTTTCCGATCTAACCGGTCTGCTCCTGTTGGTAGGTTCCGGATCCCACCCAGACATGGCGAGGTGCCAATTAACACCAATGATAAGGTAAAAGCCTATCGCCCTCAGCTTTGAAAATGTTCAAATACTTGGCTTCCACAGTTCCTGCTTACCAAGGCCGTCACCACTCTGAGGAAAGGTAAAATAGGAAAAGAGCACCTCACTCCCAGCTACCGAATTCCTTCAATCACCAAACCCCAACTTAAGCACTCTACTGCAGCCCAAAGCAACACTGTAAGATGACCTGCTTTCATACTCTCGGAATCTAGCCTCTGTCAACCTGCTTAAGGCAGTTATCTAATTAACTGGTTGCAGCTGCAGCAGAGCCTGTAGAAACCCTGGGTGGAATTGTCCCTCCCCACACCGGGTGGGAGGATCGCCCGGGCGCCGTGCGAGTCCCGCCACGCCCGCACGCGATTCTCCCCCCCCCCCCAAACCGGCGTGCGCGAATCACGGCTGGTCGCTGGGAGAATCGACGCTTGCCATTGGTAATGGGCGAGCAGCGATTCTCCGGCCCGGATGGACCGAGCGGCCTGCCCAACACGACAGGTTCCCGCCGGCACCATCTACACCTGGCCGCTGCCGGTGGGAACAGCACTGGAACGCTGGGGGGCGGCCTGTGGGGGGGGGGCGAGGGGGGTTCCTGCACCGGGAGGGGGGGGGGCTCAAAAGGGTCTGGCCCGCGATCGGTGCCTACCGATCGGTGCCCACTGAAGGAGGCCTCTCTGAAGGAGGACCTCCTTTCCTCCACTGCCCCGCAAGATCGATCCGCCATCTTTTTGTGGGGCGGCCGCAGGGAGGATGGCATCCGCGCATGCGCGGGTGACGTCATTTACGCGGCACCGGTCGCGTCATTTACGCGGTGCCGCTTTTACGCGGCGCCAAGGCCCGGTGCGCGGAAATGGCACACCGCCGCTCCTCAGCCCTGGGGGCGGGAGAATAGGGGGCTGGGAACGGCCTCCGACGCCGGAGTGAAACACTCCGGTTTTCACTCCGGCGTCGGGACTTAGTCTCCCAATGGGAGAATTGCGCCCCCTGTTTTAAAGTTGGCCTAAAACTCACCCTCTTACAACCAAACAGCAACTTGTAGTGAAACTGCTTCGGGATTAACCATATTATAAGAGACACAATTTCTCACCTTCAATTACGGAATTCCTAATTCTTCAAATATTTATCCTAAATATTCTGACTTTGCTACCTTTGCGCTCCACTGCAAACTTGCAAATTTTGATATTTGTGTTATGCTACACCTGATAAGTTATTTGCCACAAACACTGAACATTTGTGAATGCTAGTTTCCGCAGGCTGCAATTGGAAACACAAGTTATGGAGTGTCCAATACTTTTAGAAAACAATGGAAGTAGAAAAGAATAAAGCACCAGTTTCAAGTTTAGAATCTTATTTTCGATTGTATTTTTTGCATTTACCAAAAGTGTCCAAGAGGAAATTACATCGCAAATTAATTCCTGTTTTCCATAAAAGTTTTCTGCACACAATTACAATTCAATGTTTCCTCACTGTTGCGATGTTCAAGATTTTGAATACCCCTCAAACAGCCACTTGTATAATATATTTTGACTCCCATAAGTATGCTCCAGATATCTATGTATTGGAACAATATGTTAAAAACCTGGTATCCCACATATTAGCAATGCCATATTGCAATGCTAGGATTTCCCTGGCAGGCTTATTGAGTTTAAAGGCTTCTCAGTAAAACTCCAATTATCACAGAATACATTTAACAGGGAATATGCACAAACCATACAGACTGTGGATTTGAAGATAAAATATTTCACAAAGTGGCCAAGACAATTTTACACAAGAGGAAATAATGGATTGGTTATATTTATAATTTTGGGGACAGCAGTGATACTTAAAATTGATATAGATTGACTGGTTTGTAACACTGTGGCATGAAGAATTCCCAATATTCTCAATGAATTTGCAAAGTTAGGAGGCAACGTGTGGGTCAGGCAAGAAAATATGAAATATCCCAAACTCTGTTCATCATATTTCTCTGCACCCTTCCAAATAGGTTCTGCCCACAATATTAGACATAGACAATCACTGCACAAAATAAGGTGATTGTGCCAAAGGTCAACACACCTAGGTGGACACTTTGGTTCAGGATCTGCACTGCTGCTGGACATGCAGTCCATGATGCAGGCACTTGTGGGGATCTATCAGTGCCAATGCCAGATGGCAGTGGGGTTTCTCAAGCTCATGTCAGCCAGCTGCCCTTCTAACACAAGGAGGAAACCAGGGGCCCTAGGGCACCCATGGAGAGGATCAGCTGATGCCATCCACCCAGGTGACTCCAGGAGTGTCATGCCCATCTGAATCACCTCTTCCTGTGACTGTTCCAGCTCCAGCTCTAGAGGCCGAGGAGAGTTGCACTGCCACACAGCAAAACCCTGAATACAGGCCAGTGTCTTCCAGATCTCAGCCCTCCAGCGGATGCCCGCCAAGGTCATCACAGACAACAGGATATGACAGACAGCAGGCAGCCTCCAACTCCGCTGTGGATGTTGGGGATACACCAAGGCATAGCGGCAGGCTTAGAAAGGTTAAGTATGCTCTAGTTGCACAGCATGGGCATGGTTCTTGAGCACTTGTACATAACGTTCTCCTCTGTAAATAAACTCTTAGAGCTGATCTGAAAACATGATTCCTGTACCAGAAAAAGGCAGGATGCTCAGTCCAGACCTTCTTCCAATGTGCTTTGCGCAAGGTTCCCAGAGCATTGCTGGCTTCCCTTCACTGTGACTGAACACATCAGTCATTCCTGTATCTCGTAGGGAATGAGGATGTCGCCCACAATGCACAGGGCTGGTGTCACTCATTCCAGTCTTTGTCAATGTTTGCTCTCGGCACCTTTGAGGCTGGACCCCCTACTTCATCTGCTTCTGCCTCTGGTGACAATGAACCTCAAGGGTGCAGCTCACGAAGGATGCTGCAAGATCAGGAGAGACGAAACCTTCCCCTCTGTATTGCCATGATTTGACGCGAGCCATTGAGAGCAATAGAGCTGCCATCAGCCAGACAAGAGTTAAACATTCACAAAAGCTCTGTGAGGATCTCTAGACTGTCCCCACTGCAAGTCATCATCACCCTCCTGCAATGTAGGGAGTATGAACAACCGCCGCATCCCCATGAAAGCAGCCTTATCACAGAGAGTGTGAGCTGTCATCTGTCAGATGGAGATGCAACGCTCACAGATGCCAATGCAATGACCTCACTGGATTTCCTCATCAATCCCTTTGAAGTCTTCCACATTGGAAGAAACGTGCCACTCCTCCATCTCCTCGTCCGGAAGCTCCTTACCCATTACTGGCTCCATTACCCAGAACCAGGTTGTGCAGGGTACAGCAGGCGATGATGATGCGCGACACCCTCTGTGGTTTGTATTGCAGGGCTCCACCAGGCTGGTCTGGGCACTAGAACCTCATCTGTCTCAGCTGCACTCTGTAACCTCCGCATAGTTACCTCCTCAGTTGGTAATCCTTGTCTTCGAAGAGCCAGCCCTGCAGCCTCTTCAGACCCTAAAACAAGTCAGGAATCTGAGAGAGGCTCTGAATGAAGGAGTTGTGCATACTCCCTGGGAATTGTGCACACACTTGCAGGATGCATTTGGTGTGGTCGCTGATTAGCTGAACATTCAGCAAGTGGAAGCTCTTGTGGTTCACATAGTTCACAGCTTGCTTTCATGGGGATCTGAGTGCCACACCAGTGCAGTTGATGGCATCTGCACCTGTGAAAAAACAGAGAATTGCGCCATCTCATCGCTGTTGCATCATGGTTTGTATGATCCCGGTTGAAATAGATGAAGTTGTATACCCTCGCGAAGATTGCATTCGTCACCACCAGGATGCATTTGCCTGTGGAGGCTCTCAAAATCTCGCACAAGACACGTTTGGAGCCCTGCAAGGAACCACTTGCATGAAAATTGAGCATCTCGGTAACTTTCAGCGACACTAGCAGTGGATGCTCTCCAAGTTCCCTTGGCACCAAATCTTGCTCTAAGTGGCAGATGTGACCAACTAATTACTTGGACATGCATAAGAACTACGCCCACACTGGTTCTTGAACATCTGCTGGTATGTTAGGTGCCCTGGTACACCCTGGGTCTAAGAAGGCAACCCTGAGCAACGGTGCTCTGGGGTTCATCCTCTGCTTGGGAAGCAGGCGCTGCCATCCCTTCCTCCTCACAGTTCTACTCCCTGCCTTTGATAAGACAGGTGCCTCCTTTGACATCTTCTTATCTCCTGCCTATAAGTGAGAATAGTACCACTGAGATCACCAGGCTCCATGTTCAGTACATTCTTCTCACTGCAGTATCAAAGAGACTTGATGGTTAGTAGTTGTCTCCAAAGGACCACTCTTTGACCATTCATCATCTGAAGCTGCCACTCAAAGCCCACTGACTCATTGCTGGCTACAACATTGATGCTCAGCTATTACTTTGCATTCTGCTTTGGCAACATGCCACACCATCCTTGCTCCATACTACATGACTGAGTGGCCACATCTTTAGCCACTCTACTACATCCTGAGCTCTCATCTCGTGCACACGCATTGCCCAAGCTTCACTCCAAGAGCTTGTGCTCAACTTGGTCTTTAGTCAATATGCAACTCAGCACACAGCCAAGGATTAGGAGTGTGTCATTGCCAACTCCCTAATGGGATATAGTGCTTGCCCAGTCAGGCGATGGTACAGGCACACCACAAAAGCCATTGGTTTAAGACGTCAGAGTAGCAATCAGTGGCACTCACAAACATGGCTCTTGAATGGGCATAATTGCATGACTAGTCATCATGGACTGACCTTTCCACTCAAATCTGGCCAAGGAGTGGGGGTAGGTGGGGGTCGGGGGGGGGGGGGGGGGGGTTTCTGGAGGCAACATGTTGTCAATTGAGCTACAACTGAATGGTTTGAGCTTAACAAGGCACTAATGACGAACACATTTTTCAATTAACCTTGCCTTTGGCAACATGTAGCCTCCAGAAACCCCCCCCCCCCACCTACCCCAGCCCTTGGCCAGATTTGAGTGGAAAGGTCAGTCCATGATGACTCCCCAACTCTCTATCGCATTAACCCAGACTTCCCTTCCCACTAGAGTCCCTTTTAAGAAACCTGTGGCTTGGCAGTCAAAGGCATCCTCAAGAATGCTGCTTTTCATACTTGACAGTCAATCCTCCCACTCCCTCCCCAGTCTCCCCTGAGTCAAACCCCCCATCTCCCTGAGTAAACCATCAACCTCCCCCGGGTACCCTGGAGTCAAACCCTTCTGGTCTCACCCGACTAGGGCCCTGGTACGCTGGAGTCTTACTTCGGTACCCTTTGAATCTTACCCTGGTATCCCCAAGTCAGGCCTGGTGAGTCTCCCAGTGTTACCTCTGGTTTTATCCCGGTACCCACGATTCAAGCCTGGTGTCCTGCCGAATCTTACCCTGATAACTCCAAGTCCAGCCTGGTGAGTCCCAAGTCTTACCCTGATACCCCCACGAGTCAAGCCTGGTGTCCCCGAGTCAAGCCACGATATCCCCTCTCACCTCTGAATACGCAGGTCTGCTCTGCAAGTGCTGTGCTAAGCTCTGAGCTCCCCTCAGAGGACCCCTCCCGAGCTCCCCTTAGAGGTGTGATCCCAGGTGTATGGCCTTTGAAGCCAGTTGTGATTTGCACCGCCATGGATGGGTATTTTGACATTGGATGGGTGGTGATTCCAGCGTATGGGTTTGATTATAAGATGCTGATGTATTCAAATGAGGTTCCTGATGTTCGATGGTGGGAAATGCAGCCTGCCACTGATGGGGAAGGAGACAACTGTGGCAAATTTTCAACCCGCCATAAATCTTGGCTTTGGACTTATCCCAAATATTTGCTGTTCCCATCGCCGAACATGCCCGATGCGAATGGGGGATAAACTCAAGTCAAGGCACCAGGAGAAATATCCTGTTCTTGTTCGAATAGTTCCATGGGACCTTTTCAATCCTTAGGAGGTTAAATGAAGCCTCAGTTTGACGTCTGATTTGAAAGAGCTGAAAGTACTGCACTCCCTCAGCCCCTCACTGACATGCCAGCCTAGATTGTGTGCTCAAGTCTCCAGAGTGAGTCCTGACCACTGAACCAAAGCTGGCACTTTATTATCTATACTTCACAATAAAGCCAGCTGATTAATTTCTGCTTGCCACTTTGGCGTAATTTACCACTTTATCAATACCACAAATGCTTTTCATTATCCTGGCTGTCTTCCCTTTAGGGTGTTGCAAACATCGGAGTCTCCAGCTGCAGCAACCATTACCCTTCTCCCTCATAGCACTGAGTGCACTGGCTCAAGCAGTGAACCCACTAGTCATGATATCTACATTAACATATCATGGTGCAATCACACACACACACATTGATGGACAGGTAGTTGGACCAACCAACACACACACATCACAGCCAATCACCAGTGAGAGCACACGCACTATAAAACAGGGAACACCACAGTTCCCGCTCATTCTACCAGGAGATAGCTTAGAGCACAGAGCTCACAGCAAGCCACTCAGACATACACCATGTGCTGAGTGCCTCACTAAGATTGTGCTAGGGCTGGGTCCACAGGTTAGCTGGTGAAGCACGAACCACAGCCAGAAGTTAGTAGTTATTATTGTACAGAATAATAAAACAGAGTTGTACCATCAGAGTTGAACCAACCGTGTTGGTTCGTTTGTGTATCGGAACACACAACACGACATGATACCAGGTCTGGAAACTCGCCAGCGACTGTGAGACCTACCTACACCTCTTCAGGGATCCGCCATCCTGCACCATGGACACCATCAGCCCGCCGCAGCCGCTCCAAATCGCTGGAAATCTCGGCATCAGCTGGAAGCTGTTTAAACAGCGCTTCTAGCTCTTCCTAGAAGCCAGACAGGGAGAATGCATCGGACACCAGGAAGATCGCCCTCCTCCTCTCCACGGCGGGGCAACATGCCATCCACATCTACAACTCCCTGGCATTCGCGGAAGGCGAAGACAAGACGAAGTACAAGACGGTCCTTTTCAAATTTCAGGAACACTTCAACGTGGAAGTTAATGAGAGCTTCGAGAGGCACCTTTTCCAGCAGCGCCTGCAGGGTAAGGATGAGCCTTTTCTATCTTATCTAACACACCTCCGTATCCTCGCGCAGTCCTGCGGCTATGAGGCCACCTCCAACTCCATGATTCGGGATCAGATAGTTTTTGGGGTCACCTTGGACACCCTATGCCAGCAGCTCCTCAAAGTAAAGCGCCTCACCCTAGCCACCGCCATCGAAACCTGTGTCCTCCACGAAAATGCGACCAGCCGGTACTCCCAATTCCAGGCAGCCGAATTGGCACAGCAGGGGTCCTACGAGGCCGAGCGGGTCCCATCGATTGAGTTCCTCCCGGCCCGCGGCCCGGACGAGGGCGGCCATTTCGCGCGCTTTCCGAGACCTCCTGCGCTTGTACGCGCCAAAAGAGGGGACGTCGACGCAGAGGGACGTGATGCGCAGGCGCGCTCTACGCAGGACTGCACCGCGCATGCGCGGTGGCGCAACGAACACCATGACGTCACGACGTGCGGCAACTGTAGATCCGCACACTTAAAGCGGCAATGTCCAGCTAAAACGCGACAATGCCTCCGCTGTGGCAGGATGGGCCACTACGCTGCCTGCTGTCGAGCAGCTCAACCGACCAACTATCCGCAATTCTGCCAGCTTCGCAGGGACATGTGGGCCATTCAGCCCACATACACCGAGTCATACCCTGACGACGTGCAGGCCGGTGACACCGACGACTGGGAACCCTTCCACGTTGCGGTAATAGACAGGAACCAGATGTCCCCAAGTAGGACCCACCAGTGAATGCCAGTGCACAGCATTAATCTGGTCGATGAATGGTGTGCCACCCTAACAGTCCACCGATCACCAATCACATTCATAGAACATAGAACATTACAGCGTAGTACAGGCCCTTCCGCCCCCGATGTTGCGCCGACCTGTGAAACCACTCTAAAGCCCATCTTCACTGTTCCCTTGTCATCCATATGTCTATCCAATGACCATTTGAATGCCCTTAGTGTTGGTGAGTCCACTACTGTTGCAGGCAGGGAATTCCACGCCCTTACTACTCTCTGAGTAAAGAACCTACCTCTGACATCTGTCTTATATCTATCTCCCCTCAATTTAAAGCTATGTCCCCTCGTGCTAGACATCACCATCCGAGGAAAAAGGCTCTCACTGTCCACCCTATCCAATCCTCTGATCATCTTGTATGCCTCAATTAAGTCACCTCTTAACCTTCTTCTCTCTAACGAAAACAGCCTCAAGTCCCTCAGCCTTTCCTCATAAGATCTTCCCTCCATACCAGGCAACATTCAGGTAAATCTCCTCTGCACCCTCTCCAATGCTTCCACATCCTCCCTATAATGCGGCGACCAGAATTGCACGCAATACTCCATATGCGGCCGTACCAGAGTTTTGTACAGCTGCAACATGCTCATGGCTCCGAAACTCAATCCCTCTACCAATAAAAGCTAACACACCGTACACCTTCTTAACAACCCTCTCAACCTGGGTGGCAACTTTCAGGGATCTATGTACATGGACACCGAGATCTCTCTGCTCATCCACACTGCCAAGAATCTTACCATTAGTCCAGTACTCTGTCTTCCTGTTATTCCTTCCAAAATGAATCACCTCACACTTTTCTGCATTAAACTCCATTTGCCACCTCTCAGCCCAGTGCTGCAGCTTATCTATGTCCCTCTGTAACTTGTAACATCCTTCCGCACTGTCCACAACTCCACCAACTTTAGTGTCATCTGCAAATTTACTCACCCATCCTTCTACGCCCTCCTCCAGGTCATTTATAGGTCATTTATAGAAATGACAAACAGCAGTGGCCCCAAAACAGATCCTTGTGGTACACCACTGGTAACTGGACTCCAGTCTGAACACTTCCCATCAACCACGACCCTTTGTCTTCTTCCGGCTAGCCAATTTCTGATCCAAACTGCTAAATCACCCTGAATCCCATGCTTTAGTATTTTCTGCAGTAGCCTACCATGGGGAACCTTATCAAACACTTTACTGAAATCCATATTCACCACATCAACTGCTTTACCCTCATCCACCTGTTTGGTCACCTTCTCAAAGAACTCAATAAGGTTTGTGAGGCACGACCTACCCTTCACAAAACCGTGTTGACTATCTCTAATCAAATTATTCCTTTCCAGATGATTATACACCCTATCTCTTATAAACCTTTCCAAGATTTTGCCCACAACAGAAGTAAGGCTCACTGGTCTATAGTTACCGGGGTTGTCTCTACTCCTCTTCTTGAACAAGGGGACAACATTTGCTATCCTCCAGTCTTCTGGCACTATTCCTGTAGACAAAGATGACTTAAAGATCAAAGCCAAAGGCTCAGCAATCTCCTCCCTAGCTTCCCAAAGAATCCTAGGATAAATCCCATCCGGCCCAGGGGACTTACCTATTTTCCAGAATTGTTAACACCTCCTCCTTATGAACCTCAAGCCCTTCTAGTCTAGTAGCCTGAATTGCAGTATTCTCCTCGACAACATTGTCTTTTTCCTGTGTGAATACTGATGAAAAATATTCATTTAGCAGCTCTCCTATCTCCTCAGACTCCAAGCACAACTTCCCACGACTGTCCTTGACTGGCCCTACTCTTACTATTCTTTTATTCCTGACATATCTCTAGAAAGCTTTAGGGTTATCCTTGATCCTACCTGCCAAAGACTTCTCATGTCCCCTCCTGGCTCTTCTTAGCTCTCTCTTTAGGTCCTTCCTAGCTAACTTGTAACTCTCGAGTGCCCTAACTGAACCTTCATGTCTCATTTTTACATAAGCCTCCTTCTTCCTCTTGACAAGTGTTTTGACTGCCTTAGTAAACCACGGTTCCCTTGCTCGACCACTTCCTCCCTGCCTGACAGGTACATGCTTATCAAGGACACGCAGAAGCTGTTCCTTGAACAAGCTCCACATTTCCATTGTGCCCATCCCCTGCAGTTTTCCTCTCCATCCGATGCATCCTAAGTCTTGCCTCATCGCATCATAATTGCCTTTCCCCCAGATATAACTCTTGCCCTGCGGTATATACCTATCCCTTTCCATCACGAAAGTAAACGTAATCGAATTGTGGTCACTATCACCAAAGTGCTCACCTACCTCCAAATCTAACACCTGTCCTAGTTCATTACCCAGTACCAAATCCAATATGGCCTCGCCTCTCATTGGCCTATCTACATACTGTGTCAGGAAACCCTCCTGCACACATTGGACAAAAACGGACCCATCTAAAGTACTTGAACTATAGCGTTTCCAGTCAATATTTGGAAAGTTAAAGTCCCCCATAACAACTACCCTGTTGGTTTCGCTCCTATCCAGAATCATCTTTGCAATCCTTTCCTCTACATCTCTGGAACTTTTCGGAGGCCTATAGAAAACCCCTAACAGGGTGACCTCTCCTTTCCTGTTTCTAACCTCAGCCCATACTACCTCAGTCGACGAGTCCTCATCAAACGTCCTTTCTGCCATCGTAATACTGTCCTTAACTAACAATGCCACGCCTCCCCCTCTTTTACCACCTTCCCTGAGCTTACTGAAATATCTAAACCCCGGCACCTGCAACAACCATTCCTGTCCCTGCTCTATCCATGTCTCCGAAATGGCCACAACATCGAAGTCCCGGGTACCAGCCCATGCCGCAAGTTCACCCACCTTATTCCGGATGCTCCTGGCATTGAGGAAGACACACTTTAAACCACCTTCCTGCCTGCTGGTACATTCCTGCAACTTTACAACCTTACTCATGACCTCACTACTCTCAACCTCCTGTATACTGGAGCTACAATTCAGGTTCCCAAGCCCCTGCTGAACTAGTTTAAACCCGCCCGATGAGCATTAGCAAATTTCCCCCCAGGATATTGGTACCCCTCTGGTCCAGGTGTAGACCATCCCATTTGTAGAGGTCCCACCGACCCCAGAATGAGCCCCAATGATCCAGAAATCTGAAACCCTCCCTCCTGCACCATCCCTGTAGCCACGTGTTCAACTCCTCTCTTTCCCTATTCCTCGTCTCGCTATCACGTGGCGCGGGTAACAATCCAGAGATAATAACTCTGTTCGTCCTAGATCTAAGTTTCCACCCTAGCTCCCTGAATTCCTGCCTTACATCCCTATCCCTTTTCCTACCTATGTCGTTGGTACCTATGTGGACCACGACTTGGGGCTGCTCCCCCTCCCCCTTAAGGATCCCGAAAACACGATCCAAGACATCACGCACCCTGGCACCTGGGAGGCAACACACTCTCGTTCCCACAGAGTCTCCTATCTATCCCCCTAACTATGGAGACTCCAATGACTAATGCTCTACTCCTCTCCCCCCTTCCCTTCTGAGCAACAGGGACAGACTCTGTGCCAGAGACCTGCACCCCATGGGTTACCCCTGGTAAGTCCCCCCCCCCCAACAGTATCCAAAGTGGTATACTTGTTACTAAGGGGAACGACCACAGGGGATCCCTGTACTGACTGCTTCCTCCCAGTCCCTCTCACCGTCACCCATCTATCTTTATTCTTCGAAGTAACTACATCCCTGAAGCTTCTATCTATGACCACCTCTGCCTCCCGAATGATCCGAAATTCATCCAGCTCCAGCTCCAATTCCCTAACGCGGTTTCTGAGGAGCTGGAGATGGGTGCACTTCCCACAAATGAAATCAGCAGGGACACTGTCTGCGTCCCTCACCTCAAACATTCTGCAGGAGGAACATTGCACTACCTTCCCTGCCATCCCCTCAAGATAAAAAAAAAAGTAAAAGAAAGAAAGAGCTTACCTATTATTCACTCCCCTTCTCAGCAAGCACTCACTCGGCAACCTCTGCGCCCTGCACGATAACACCTGAGGGAAAATAAAAGAAAAACTACTTACCAGTCACCAGCCAATCCCTTACCTGCGGTGGTGTCACGGTTCAACTTCTTTCTACTTCTACCTGACCACGAGCCTTCCTCGTGATCTTCACAGCGGTTGTTTTTTGGTTAGAGGAGGGGGTAGGGAGGAAAACACTGAAGAAGTGTTTTGGGTTTAAGTGTCACATGGCAACAGCTCCTCCACTTAGACACTGGTGCCTCCGCAAATCTCATTGCATGGTCAGCCTTCCACACCTTGAAGGTCAAACCACCGATTCAGCCATCCCACTGTCAGCTGGTTGATTACAACAGGAACGTCATCCCGGCCATGGGGTCCTGCCAGCTTGAAGTTGCACACAATTCATTCACAGCCACACTGTCTTTTGAGATAGTTGGATCCTCGAAGGACTCTCTGTTAGGGCGCAGCTCCACTCGCTCCTCGCACACAACCAGGAGGTTTTCGAGGGCATGGGCACACTGCCCTACACTTACAGAATACGCCTCAAACCGGATGCCACCCCGGTCATTCACGCACCTCGTAGAGTCCCAGCACCACTCAAAGACCGCCTCAAGCAGCAGCTGCAGGACCAAGGAGTGCCTTCCCGGGTCACGGAGCCAACGCCATGGGTCAGCTCCATGGTGTGCGTAAAAAAGCCCCCCGGCGAGCTCCGGATCTGCATCGACCCGAAAGACCTGAGCAATAACATCATGAAGGAACACTACCCCATACCCAAACGGGAAGAAATCACGAGCGAAATGGCCGGGCTAATATTTTCACCAAGCTTGATGCGTCAAAGGGTTTTATGCAGATTCAAATGGATCAGTCCAGCAGGAAGCTGTGCACCTTCAACACTCCCTTTGGCAGATACTGCTACAATAGGATGCCGTTTGGCATCATCTCGGCATCCGAGGTGTTTCATCGCATCATGGAACAGGTGATGGAGGGCATAGTAGGGGTGTGCGTCTATGTTGACGACGTCATCATCTGGTCCACCACACCACAGGAACACATCAGTCGTCTCCACTGTGTCTTTGCTCGGATACGAGATCACGGCCTGCGCCTGAACCGAGCCAAGTGTTCTTTTGGCCAAACTGAGCTAAAGTTTCTGGGGGACCACATATCCCGGTCAGGGGTGCGTCCGGATGCCGACAAGTGGCAGCTATTACAGCCATGCCGCAGCCGGAAGACAAGAAGGCAGTGCTACGCTTTCTAGGGATGGTCAACTTCCTGGGGAAGTGTATTCCCAACCTGGCCTCGCTCACAACGGCTCTTCGCCACCTGGTCAAGAAGACAACAGAATTCCAGTGGCTGCCCACACACCAGAAGGAATGGGAGGAGCTCAAGATTAAGCTGACCACCGCCCCGGTACTGGCGTTCTTCGACACTACTCGGGACACAAAGATCTCGACTGATGCCAGCCAGTCCGGCATTGCGGCAGTACTCCTGCAATGGGACGACACTGCATCATGGGCCCCGGTCGCCTATGCCTCGCGGGCCATGACCCCCACAGAACAGCGCTCTGCGCAGATTGAAAAGGAGTGCCTGGGTTTGTTAACCGGAATCGACAAATTCCACGACTCTGTGTATGGTCTTCCGCAGTTCACTGTGGAGGCCGATCATCGCCCCCTGGTCGGCATCATTCATAAGGACCTCAACCAGATGACCCCTCGCCTCCAGCGCATTCTGCTCAAGCTCCGGAGGTACGACTTCCAACTTGTCTACACCCCGGGAAAGGACCTCATCATCGCGGATACCCTGTCCAGAGCAGTGAGCACACCGCCCGAATCGGAGGGTTTCGTTTGTCAGGTCGACGCACACGTAGCCTTCACATGGGCCAATCTGCTGGCTACTGATGCACGTCTGGCCCACATTCGCTGTGAGACTGCGGCTGACCCCCTTCTACAACGTGTGATGCGCCACATGACGGAAGGGTGGCTCAAGGGGCAGTGCCCACAATTCTACAATGTCCGGGACGACTTGGCCGTCATTGATGGTGTCCTCCTAAAGTTGGACCGAATTGTGATCCCACACAGCATGCACCGGCTTGTCCTCGAACAATTGCACGAAGGCCATCTCGGGGTTGAAAAGTGCAGGCGGAGGGCCCGAGAAGTGCATGCTGTGTGGGATGTACAGGCCGGGCATCAGCGATGACATCGCCAACATGGTGCTCAACTGCCCCACCTGCCAAAGGTTTCAGCCGGCGCAAACCCCTGAGACACTTCAGCCCCATGAGTTAGTAACGTCCCCCTGGGCGAAGGTGGGTGTGGACCTCTTTCATGCGCTCAGCAGGGACTACGTCATTATCATTGACTATTTTTCCAATTATCCGGAGGTCATACGCCAGCACGACTTGACATCATCAGCTGTCATCAGGGCATGCAAAGAAACCTTCACTCGCCATGGCATTCCGCTCACCGTCATGCCGGACAACGGGCCCTGTTTTGCGAGCCAAGAATGGTCTTCTTTTGCCGCTTCATACAGCTTCACACACGTGACGTCCAGCCCTTTGTATCCCCAGTCGAATGGCAAGGCGGAAAGGGCGTCCACATCGTGAAGCGGCTCCTCTGCAAGGCTGCTGATGCCGGATCTGACTTCTGTTTAGCCCTGGTGGCCTATCGCTCGACCCCACTGTCCACAGGCCTCTCGCCAGCCCAGCTGTTGATGGGTCGCACCCTCAGGACCACTGTGCCGTCCATTCATGTTCCTAAACCCGACCATGCTCCAGTGCTACAAAGGATGCGACAGCAGTGTGCTCAGCAGAAGGTGGCACATGACGCTCGGGCGGCTGATCTTCCTGCCCTGGCGCCTGGAGACAACGTCCGCATACACCTACCGGAGGGTGGCTGGTCGGCAACCGCCGAGGTTCTCCGCCGTGTGGCTCCCCGCTCGTTCTTGGTTCGCATGACTGATGGCTCCATTCGCCAGCGTAATCGACGGGCCCTTCGGCTGCTTCCGCGCTCGCTACGTGATCATGCGCCGGTGCCACGCCCTCCTGTTGTCCCTGATGTCGACTTCGTGGAGCTTCCTGCAACTCTGCCTATTCCTCTCTCGCCCGTGGCCAGGCCCATTCCTCAGCCGGTGGATCCTGACCCACCCTTGAGGCGGTCAACCCGAATTTGTCGCCCACCTAATAGACTGGACTTATGAGCCTGTTTGCATATTGGACTCACTGATTTGTTGTGCAATAATGTTTTTTTAAAAATATATATTTATTAAAGTTTTTTAACACAATTTTTCTCCCTTACAAACAATAACCCCCCCCCGCCCCCCCTCGTTACAAAAGAAAAACGAGAAATCATGCAGAGCAAGATATATACATGGCAAAATGATATATTTACACAGCTTTGTACACTGGCCCTCACCCATACGTGCCAGTTTCCCCAACCCTTCATGTTATCTCTTGCTCATCCACCCTCCCAGGCAGTCCCCCCTCTACCCCCCCTCCCAGGACGTTCCCCCCACCCCCCCCCCCCCCAAGGTTGCTGCTGCTGCTAACCGACCTTCCTCTAACGCTCCGCGAGATAGTCTAGGAACGGTTGCCACCGCTTGTAGAACCCCTGCGCAGACCCTCTCAAGGCGAACATAATCCTCTCCAACTTTATGAACCCAGCCATATCATTTATCCAGGCCTCCAGGCTGGGGGGCTTTGCCTCCTTCCACATTAGCAAGATCCTTCGCCGGGCTACTAGGGACGCAAAGGCCAGAATGCCAGCCTCTTACGCCTCCTGCACTCCCGGTTCGTCCACTACTCCAAACATTGCTAGCCCCCAGCTTGGCTTGACCCGGACTTTCACCACCTGAGATATTGCTCCCGCCACTCCTCTCCAGAACCCCACCAGTGCCGGGCATGACCAAAACATATGGACATGGTTCGCCGGGCTCCCTGAGCACCTTCCACATCTGTCCTCTACCCCAAAGAACCTACTCAACCTCGCCCCCATCAAGTGCGCTCTGTGGACCACCTTAAATTGTATCAGGCTGAGCCTGGCACATGAGGAGGAGGAATTAACCCTACCTAGGGCATCAGCCCACAGACCTTCCTCGATCTCCTCCCCCAGCTCCTCCTCCCATTTACCCTTCAACTCTTCTACCAGCGCTTCCCCCTCTTCTTTCAACTCCTGGTGTATTTCCGACACCTTGCCCTCCCCGGCCCATACACCCGAGATCACCCGATCTTGAACTTCTTGTGCCGGGAGCAACGGGAATTCCCTCACCTGTCGCCTCACAAAAGCCCTCACCTGCATATGTCTAAAGGCATTTCCCGGGGGTAACTCAAACTTCTCCTCCAGTGCCCCTAGGCTCGCAAACGTCCCGTCGATGAACAGGTCCCCCATTCTTCCAATACCCGCCCGATGCCAGCTCTGGAACCCCCCATCCATCTTCCCCGGGACAAACCGGTGGTTACCCCTGATCGGGGACCACACCGATGCTCCCATTGCACCCCGGTGCCGTCGCCACTGGCCCCAGATCCTTAGTGTTGCCGCCACCACCGGGCTCATGGTATACTTTGTCAGCGAGAGCGGCAGCGGTGCCGTCACCAACGCCCCCAGGCTCGTTCGTTTACAGGACGCCATCTCCATCCTCTTCCATGCCGCCCCCTCTCACTCCATAACCCACTTGCGGATCATCGCCACATTTGCTGCCCAGTAGTAGCTCCCCAGGTTTGGCAGCGCCAACCCTCCTCGGTCCCAACTGCGTTCCAGGAACCCTCTCCTTACTCTCGGGGTCTTATTCCCCCACACAAACCCCATAATACTCCTGCCTACTCTCTTAAAAAAGGCCTTAGTGATCACGATGGGAAGGCACTGAAACTCAAACAGAAACCTCGGAAGGACCACCATTTCGACCGACTGCACTCTACCCGCCAGCGAGAGCGGTAACATGTCCCATCTTTTGAAATCCTCCTCCATTTGCTCCACCAACCTCGTCAGATTCAGTTTATGTCGGGTCCCCCAACTCCTGGCTATCTGGATCCCCAGATACCGAAAGCTCCCCTCCGCCCTCCTCAGCGGTAGGTCCCCTATCCCTCTTTCTTGGTCCCACGCCTGTAATACAAAGAGCTCACTCTTCCCTACATTGAGCTTATAGCCCGAAAACTCCCCAAACTCCCTTAGAGTCTGCATGACCTCTACCATCCCCTCCATTGTATCCGCCACGTACAGCAACAGGTCATCCGCATATTGCGACACCCGATGCTCTTCTCCCCCTCGGACCACCCCCCTCCATTTATTAGACTCCCTCAATGACATGGCCAATGGTTCGATCGCCAATGCGAACAACAGGGGGGACAGGGGGCACCCCTGCCTCGTCCCTCGGTACAGTCGAAAGTACTCCGACCTCCGCCGGTTCGTCACTACACTCGCCATCGGGGCTCTGTAAAGGACCTTAACCCAATTGATAAACCCTACCCCGAACCCAAACCTACGCAGCACCTCCCAGAGGTACTCCCACTCTACTCGGTCAAAGGCCTTCTCCGCGTCCATAGCTGCCACTATCTCCGCCTCTCCCTCCTCCGATGGCATCATTATCACGTTTAAGAGCCGCCGCACATTGGTGTTTAGTTGCCTGCCCTTTACAAATCCCGTCTGGTCCTCGTGGATTACCCCCGGGACACAGTCCTCGATCCTCGTGGCCAGCACTTTTACCAGCAACTTTGCATCCACATTGAGGAGCGAGATCAGCCTGTACGATCCACATTGCAGAGGGTCCTTGTCCTGCTTTAGGATCAAAGAAATTGTCGCTTCCGACATTGTCGGGGGCAGGGTCCCCTCCTCTCTTGCCTCATTAAAGGTCCTCACCAGTAGCGGAGCCAACAGGTCTGCGTACTTCCTGTAGAACTCCACCGGGAATCCGTCCGGTCCCAGGGCCTTCCCCGCCTGCATGCTCCCCAAACCCTTGCTCAGCTCCTCCAACCCAATTGGTGCCCGCAAACCAGCCACCTCTTGCTCCTCCACCCTCGGGAATCTCAGCTGATCTAGGAATCATCTCATCCCCTCTTCCCACGCTGGGGGCTGGGATCTGTACAGCTCTTCATAAAAGGCCTTGAATACCTCATTTATTTTCGTCGCACTCCGAACCGTGGCTCCCCTTCCATCTTTGACTCCCCCTATTTCCCTCGCTGCCATCCTCTTACGGAGCTGGGGTGCCAGCATCCGACTAGCCTTTTCCCCATACTCGTAGGTCGCCCCCTACGCTTTCCTCCACTGTGCCTCCGCCTTCCCTGTGGTCAACAGGTCAAACTCCGTCTGGAGCCGTCGTCTTTCCCCAAGTAATCTTTCCTCCGGGACCTCTGCGTATCTCCTGTCCGCTCTCAAAATCTCCCCCACTAACCTCTCCCTTTCCATACCCTCTGTCTTCTCCCTATGAGCCCTAATGGAAATTAGCTCTCCCCTGATCACCGCCTTCAACGCCTCCCATACCACCCCCACCCGCACCTCCCCGTTGTCGTTGGCCTCCAAGTACCTTTCGATACACCCCCTCACCTTCCCACACACCACCTCGTCCGCCAGCAGTCCCACATCCAGCCGCCACAACGGGCGTTGGTTCCTCTCCTCTCCCAGCTCCAGTTCCACCCAGTGCGGGGCATGGTCCGAAACGGCTATGGCCGAATACTCCGTCCCCTCCACCCTCGGGATGAGCGCCCTACCCAGAACAAAGAAATCTATCCGGGAGTAGGCTTTGTGTACATGGGAGAAGAAAGAAAATTCCCTGGCCTGCGGCCTTGCAAACCGCCATGGGTCCACTCCCCCATCTGATCCATAAACCCCCTCAGTACCTTGGCTGCCGCCGGCCTGTTTCCAGTCCTTGATTTGGAGCGGTCCAGTGCTGGATCCAACACTGTATTGAAGTCCCCTCCCATTATCAGGCCGGAATGCGCCCCAACATGCGCTTCATGAATCCTGCATCATCCCAGTTCGGGGCGTATACGTTTACCAACACCACCCACGTCCCTTGCAGCCTACCGCTCACCATTACATATCGCCCTCCATTGTCCGCTACAATAGTCTTGGCCTCAAATGACACCCGCTTTCCCACCAATATTGCCACCCCTCTATTCTTCGCGTCCAGTCCCGAGTGGAATACCTGTCCTACTGTAGCGCGCAAAGACTCCGAGAGACGAATAGAGTGAAGTCGATGAGGCTTTATTAAGCGTGACTGTTCCCCCGCAGTTCAGTAGTAGACTGTCTGCGGTGGAGGACTCCTGGTACTTATACTCCGCCTTCAGGGCAGAGTGAGAGGTCAACGTCCAACCAGGACACGGGATCTGTCAGCCAATGACATCACGGCTTCACAGTCCCACATGACCCCTAATGCATACCACCACATTCACCCCTTGTTAAAAATGAACCCGGCGGGGTGATGCTTCGCATGGTGGTAAGGGTTTACAAGGCTGGTCCTGGGAGGAAAACTTTCGCATGTTATTACAGTATGTACAAGGTTTTTTTTTGTTTTTAACTATTTACAGTAATCGTCAGGAAAAAAAACAAAATGTTCTCGTTAAAAGTCCACATATTGTAGTGTTAGATCGACGCCACGAGTCGGTCGGGCGGTCTGGTCGTCCGTGTCGATCGCCTCGGCCCCGGTGGTGGTGCTTGTTCCGGTGTTGTCGTCTCCGGGAGCCTTACGGTTTCAGCTTGGGCTTCACTCCTGGTCGGGCCTGGGTGGAGGACCGATCCTCCTGGGAAGGGGGCGGTCGCGGGGTGCGGCGGTGGCAGGAAGGGGGTGATTGGTGTCGGGGGGGTGTGTGTGTTGCCGGCGGGCGCCAGATCTCGCAGGGAGACCGTGTCCTGTCGGCCGTCGGGGTACTCCACGTAAGCGTACTGCGGGTTCGCGTGAAGGAGGTGAACCCTTTCGACCAACGGGTCCGACTTGTGCGCCCGCACATGTTTTCAGAGCAAGATGGGTCCTGGGGCCGCCAGCCAGGTCGGCAGCGACGTTCCAGAGAAGGACTTCCTGGGGAAGACAAGGAGGCGCTCATGAGGCGTTTGGTTAGTGCTAGTACAGAGTAGTGACCGGATGGAGTGGAGGGCGTCCGGGAGGACCTCCTGCCACCGTGAAACTGGGAGGTCCCTGGACCGTAGGGCCAGTAGGACGGTCTTCCAGACCGTGCCGTTCTCCCTCTCTACTTGCCCGTTCCCCCGGGGGTTGTAGCTGGTCGTCCTGCTCGAGGCTATACCGTTGCTGAGCAGGAACTGGCGCAGCTCGTCACTCATGAAGGAGGACCCCCTGTCGCTGTGGACGTATGCGGGGCAACCGAACAGTGTGAATATGGTGTTCAGGGCTTTAATGACTGTGGCCGCGATCCTGTCAGAGCAGGGGGTGGCGAATGGGAAGCGGGAGTACTCGTCCACCACATTAAGGAAGTATATGTTGCGGTCGGTGGAGGGGAGGGGTCCTTTGAAATCCAGACTAAGGCGTTCAAAGGGGCGGGAAGCCTTAATCAGGTGCGCACCATCCGGCCTGAAAAAATGCGCTTTGCACTCTGCGCAGATGTGGCAGTTCCTTGTGACTGTACGGACCTCCTCTAAAGAGTATGGGAGGTTGCGGGACTTAATAAAGTGGTCGAACCGAGTGACCCCCGGGTGGCAGAGGTCCTCGTGGAGGGTTTGGAGGCGGTTAGTTTGTGCGTTGGCACATGTGCCGCGGGATAGGGCATCGGACGGCTCGTTCAGCTCTCCGGGACGATACAAGATCTCGTAGTTGAAGGTGGAGAACTCGATCCTCCACCTTAAGATCTTGTCGTTTTTGATTTTGCCCCGCTGTGCATTATCGAACATGAAGGCTACCGACCGTTGGTCCGTGAGGAGAGTGAATCTCCTGCCGGCCAGGTAATGCCTCCAATGTCGCACCGCTTCCACTATGGCCTGGGCTTCCTTTTCCACTGAGGAGTGGCGGATTTCTGAAGCGTGGAGGGTTCGGGAGAAAAAGGCCACGGGTCTGCCCGCTTGGTTAAGGGTGGCCGCTAGAGCTACGTCGGAGGCGTCGCTCTCGACCTGGAAGGGGAGGGACTCATCGATGGCGCGCATCGTGGCCTTTGCGATATCCGCTTTGATGCGGCTGAAGGCCTGGCAAGCCTCTGTCGACAGAGGGAAGGTTGTGGTCTGTATTAGGGGGCGGGCCTTGTCTGCGTACTGGGGGACCCACTGGGCGTAGTATGAAAAGAACCCCAGGCAGCGTTTTAGGGCTTTTGAGCAGTGCGGGAGGGGAAATTCCATGAGGGCGCGCATACGTTCGGGGTCGGGGCCTATTATCCCATTGCGCACTACGTAGCCCAGGATGGCTAGCCGGTTTGTGCTAAAAACGCACTTGTCCTCGTTGTACGTGAGGTTCAAGGCTTTAGCGGTCTGGAGGAATTTTGGGAGGTTGGCGTCGTGGTCCTCCTGATCGTGGCCGCAGATGGTTACATTGTCGAGATACGGGAACGTGGCCCGTAACCCGTGTTGATCAACCATTCGGTCCATCTCTCGTTGGAAGACCGAGACCCCGTTTGTGACGCCAAATGGGACCCTTAGGAAATGGTATAATCGCCCGTCTGCCTCGAAGGCTGTGTACTTGCGGTCACTTGGGCGGATGGGGAGCTGATGGTAGGCGGACTTGAGGTCCACGGTGGAGAAGACCTTATATTGGGCAATCCGATTGACCATGTCGGATATGCGGGGGAGAGGGTACGCGTCTAGTTGTGTGTACCTGTTGATGGTCTGGCTATAGTCTATGACCATCCTTTGCTTCTCCCCTGTCTTTACTACTACCACCTGTGCTCTCCAGGGACTATTGCTGGCCTGGATTATGCCTTCCTTTAGTAGCCGCTGGACTTCGGACCGAATGAAGGTCCGGTCCTGGGCGCTGTACCGTCTGCTCCTAGTGGCGACGGGTTTGCAATCCGGGGTGAGGTTTGCAAACAAGGATGGGGGTTGCACCTTGAGGGTTGCGAGGCCGCAGATAGTGAGTGGGGGTATTGGGCCGCCGAATTTGAAGGTTAGGCTCTGTAGATTGCACTGGAAGTCTAATCCCAGTAATGTGGGGGCGCAGAGTTGGGGAAGGACGTAGAGCCTGTAGTTTTTGAACTCCCTCCCTTGCACCGTTAGGGTAACTATGCAGAAGCCTTTGATCTGTACGGAGTGGGATCCTGCAGCTAGGGAAATCTTTTGTGCGCTGGGACGGATGGTCAAAGAACAGCGTCTTACCGTGTCGGGGTGGATAAAGCGCTCCGTGCTCCCGGAGTCGACCAGGCATGGTGTCTCGTGCCCGTTTATCAGTACCGTTGTCGTCGTCGACTGGAGCGTCCGGGGCCGTGCTTGGTCCAGCGTCATTGAAGCCAGACGTGGTTGTAATGGTTGAGCGTCTTCTTCGAACCCCGTGGAGCCGTCGACACTGGGGTCCGTTGTTGCCGTCCAAGATGGCGTCGGGGGTGAACAAGATGGCTGCCCCCATGCATCGCACATGGCTGGGGGGTCACAAGATGGCGACGGGGGTGGACAAAATGGCCGCCCCATGCGTCGCACAGGTCTGGGGTGGTCCAAGATGGCGGCGCCCTGCCTCCCCTCGTGGTGGCCGGGACCCAAAATGGCGGCGCCTGCGGGTCGCACATGGGGCGCTGGGGGGGTTGGGGAGCGTTAGGAACACGCAGGACTCCCTCTTCTCTGGGGACAGCGGTGGCCGGGACCCAAAGTGGTAGCGCCGGCGGGTCATACATGGGGCGCGGGGGGCGGTTTGGGGAGCGTAAACGGCGTGCAGGGCTCCCTGTTCTCCCGGGACAGCGGCGACCTCGCGGGACTGGCACACAGCCGCGAAATGGCCCTTTTTCCCGCAGCTCTTACAGATCGCTGCGCGGGCCGGGCAGCGCTGCCGGGGGTGTTTCGCCTGGCTGCAGAAATAGCAGCGGGCTCCCTGGTGCGACTTGGCGTTTGAACCGCGCAAGCCTGTGGGGTGTCCGGGGGGGGGGGGGGTGGTTTTGTCACGACGGGTGTGTACAAAGCCCAATGGGCTGCCGCTAGGTCGGGGCCGTAGGCGCGGGTATTTCGCGCGGCCACGTCTAGGGAGGCTGCAAGGGCCCGTGCCTCTGAGAGTCCTAGCGACCCTTTTTCTAGAAGTCTTTGGCGGATTTGGGAGGAGTTCATACCTGCCACAAAAGCATCGCGCATTAACATGTCCGTGCGTTCACCGGCGGGCAGCTGCAGGCCCGTCCCAAAATTAGTAGCGCGGCGTAGAATTCATCTATCGATTCTCCGGGACTTTGCCGTCTCGTTGCGAGTTGATAGCGAGCGTAGATCTGGTTTACTGGGCGAACATAGAGACTTTTTAGTGCTGCGAACGCCGTCTGGAAATCCTCTGCGTCTTCGATGAGGGAGAAAATCTCCGTGCTTAACCTCGAGTGCAGGACCTGTAGTTTTTGGTCTTCTGTGACCCGGCCGGTGGCCGTTCTGAGGTAGGCCTCGAAACAAGTCTGCCAGTGCTTGAAAGCTGCTGCTGCGTTCACTGCGTGGGGGCTGATCCTCAGGCATTCCGGGATGATCCTGAGCTCCATAGTCCTTTAGTCACGCTTAATAAATTGTAGCGCACAAAGACTCCGAGAGACGAATAGAGTGAAGTCGATGAGGCTTTATTAAGCGTGACTGTTCCCCTGCAGTTCAGTAGTAGACTGCCTGCGGGGTCGGACTCCTGGTACTTATACTCCGCCTTCAGGGCGGAGCTAGAGGTCAACGTCCAACCAGGACCCTGGATCTGTCAGCCAATGACATCACGGCTTCACAGTCCCACATGACCCCTAATGCATACTACCACACCTACCCATCCCTTTCTTAACCTGACCTGGTCCGCCACCTTCAGATGTGTCTCTTGGAGCATGGCCACATCCGCCTTCAGTCCCTTTAAGTGCGCGAACACTCGAGCCCTCTTCACCGGCCCATTCAGGCCCCTCACATTCCACGTTATCAGCCGGATTGGAGGGGCTCTCACCCCCCCATGCCCCGCCGACTAGCCATCTCCTTTTCTGGGCCAGTCCCGTGTCCACGCCTCCCTCACCCTCCAGTCCCCCAGAGGGGGGACCCCCGTCCCGACCACCTCTTCTGTGTCCCATTCCCTTTCTGCCAGTGCAGCAGCAACCCTTTCCCCCCCCCACTTCCCCCCCTCCCGACCACCTCTTCTGTGTCCCATTCCCTTTCTGCCAGTGCAGCAGCAACCCTTTCCCCCCCCCCCACTTCCCCCTCTCCCCTCCCCCCGCTAGACCCCTGCTTTTTTGCTCCCCCCATGTCACTCCCGTAAGTCAGCTGACGCCTGCTGACCCCGGCTTCCCCCGCCGTCCCATTGACCTCCCCGCGTGGGAGTCTCCCAATCCATATGCATTCCTTTGTTCCCTTCCCGCCTTTCTTCCCGCGCGCGGGAAAAAACCCCGTGCTTTCCAAAGCCCGCTCCGCCCCCTCTGGCGCAGCTCCTGTCGCGGCCTTGTCTCTCTCCCCCAGCCCATGTAACATTTCCTGCACGTAATTGACCCCCTATATACAACAACCATCACACATCAAACCCCAAAACATCCCCCCCACCCTCACAAACCCTCAGTTAGAGTCCAACTTTTCGGCTTGTACAAAGGTCCACGCCTCCTCAGGCGTTTCAAAGTAATAGTGTTGGCCCTTGTATGCGACCCACAGTCGCGCTGGATGCAGCATTCCGAATTTCACTTCTTTCCGGTACAATGCCGCTTTGGCCCGGTTGAAACCTGCTCTCCGTTTTGCAACCTCCGTGCTCCAGTCCGGGTATATTCGGGCCTCTGCATTGTCCCACTTACTGCTCCGCTCCTTCTTGGCCCATCTCAGGACCCACTCTCTGTCCGTGAACCGGAGGAACCTCACCACCATCACCCTTGGTGGCTCATTTGCCTGGGGCTTCTTCGCCAGCATCCGATGTGCCCCGTCCAACTCCAGCGTCCTCGAAGGGGCCTTCGTGCCCATCATCGTCTCGAGCATCGTGCTTGCGTATGCCCCGGCATCAGCCCCTTCCACTCCCTCAGGGAGTCCCAGGATTCGCAGATTCTTTCTCCTCGACCTGTTCTCCAGGTCTTCGAGTCTTCCAGCCCACCTCTTGTGTAGCGCCTCGTTCTGCTCCACTCTCACCACCAGGCCCACGAGCTCATCCTCGTTCTGACTGACTCTTTTCTGTACCTACTGGATCTTAGCTTCGTGGGCCTTCTGCGTGATCCCAAGTCCTTCAATTGCCGAAAGCATAGGCGCCAACATCTCTTTGCGCATCTCCTTGCGCTGCTTCTCGAAGCAGCGCTTGATGAACTCCTGCAGCTCCCCTTTGTCCCTGGCTGCCGCCATTTTGTTTTCTTTCCCTTGCTTCTCCCGTTGCTCCAGTGCCGCTCCTTTGGCCGTTACACTTCTGGTCCGTTTCATAGACGTTGGCAGTGTTTGCTTCACCAGTCTGCCCCAAAAAGTCTATGGAAACTCCTGAAAAAGGTCTGAGAGTCGGTTCCAGACGGGAGCTGCCGAATGTGCGACCTACTCCTCCATGGCCGCCACCAGAAGCCTCGTCCCCGCCTCTTCAATGGCCTTGGTAGATCCTTTCACAGTTGTTCCCTCTGCTGCTAGAATTCACCTTTGATAGAGTCAAGCCAGATTGCAGCTTTAAGCTTGCCCTTCCCCCACCTGCATGCTGGAAGAGGCCTCTGTCTATTGCTGCAGATCAAGCCAAATCCTTCACTGTTTCTGCCGGGTCTGGCAGCCAAAAGACATAACATTCCTGGGGGACACCGTCAGGGGAATGCTGCAGTCTTCTTCCCACACTGGGAAATGTCAAACAAATGCCGTGGGGGCCTGTAAAAGAGCCCAAAAGTCCGTTCCAAGCGGGAGCTGCCGAATATGCGACCTAGCTCTGCATAGCTGCACCCGGATGTCCTTGTGCAATAATGTTAACGTGTTTCTTTCTTGTCGTTCCAGGAGTTCTCTTTCGATATTTGATGATTGCACTTGTTTTGTTTGTCGTACAACCTCGTTGCTCTGTTGCACCTGACACCTTCCTCTGTATATAGTTTAGTCTCATGTACATGTTGTAAATATTGCACACACATACTCAGATGCACTCAGTACACACCAATATTTATTATCACGTAGGCACATATCCTTGTGAAAATGGGGGATGTCATGATATCCATATTAACATATCATGGTGCAATCACATACACACACTGATGGACAGGTAGATGGACCAACCAACACACACACAACATCACAGCCAATCACTAGTGAGAGCACATGCACTATAAAACAGGGAACACCACAGTTCCCGCTCATTCTAACAGGAGATAGCTCAGAGCACAGAGCTCACAGCGCGCCACTCAGACATACACCATGTGCTGAGTGCCTCACTAAGATAGTGCTAGGGCTGGGTCCACAGGTTAACTGGTGAAGTACGAACCACAGCCAGAAGTTAACAGTTGTTATTGTACAGAATAATAAAACAGAGTTGTACCATCTACAACCGTGTTGGTTCGTTTGTGTATCGGAACACCCAACACGACACCACTGCAAAAGTTTAAGTAGGACTGACCGCATAAATTGTGCTAGTGGTCGGTCATTTGGGTAAGTGGATCTCTCCACTCCACCACACCTCTGGCAGCTTTGCCACCAGAGCAGGGAATCTTCCATGCCATGTAAGATTTATAGAAAGGATTGGAGGATGAGTTATTTACAGGATTCAAATTTCATTTTCATTTTCATTTCATTTCAATTGCTTTTGCTCCCACAGCGAAACAAGTGTCAAACATGTATTGTAAATAGCCTCCATGATGCTTATGTTTGACTGTTATGGTTTGACCTGTTTACCTGTATCAAAAATTTTGAAACATCTGTTAGACTGAACTCTACCCAACATGGCAGCAATCAATCAACACAAAATGTTGTGAACTTCCTGAACTGCGCTATAACTGGCCAGAACACCTTAATATTCATGTAGTTCCCTGTCAAACTTCCATTAATGTGGTTGCCGAGGCCCTTAATTATATTATTATTGTTCAGGTAAGATATTCCAGCCAAGCTCGCCTGTGAACCTTGTAAACCTTCAAATTCTATTCACATAATGTTTATGACATCGCCCTTGTGTTATTGACGTGTAATTCAAATCAGCTGCATGCCCATTTGAGACAGAAAAATGTGCTTTGCGCTTTAATTGGGATCTGCAGTGCTATTTCCTCCCACTAACGTACGTGGCATGTTAAAGATTACGAAACTGACCACTCTGTCATCACTCTTCTATGTTTTGCTTGGTTGTACTGATATTGATAATGATAGAAAAGAAAAAGAGGCAGAATGTAAAATGGTCTACTATTTCACTCTTGTCCGTTTTACACTTTTGTCCTCGACAAATTTACCCGTAGGGCCTTCAGTTACACTATCACAGCGGAGACTGATACAATCTCAGACCATTACAGGAAACTGGATGAGGTACCAATTGAGTTTCCAGTGGATGATTCTGAGCATCTATTGCTGACAATGAATTGGTATAAGATAGGACATAGCCAGGGCTTTTGATGAATTATGATTGGGTTTAACAGTTTATATTTATCATTCCTTGTAATGTATTAATGAGTCCAAGATCGTGCTCAGGTGTAGGTAACTGAACAATGTTACCCATATTTCCAATAGTACATAATGAAGCCAGAAATCTCAGCACTCAACCTGGTAATTGTGGTGGGAATGTGATGGTAAAGGCTAGGTCAGAACTCTGATTTACTGAGCCTCGATCTTGCCTTGGAGTAACCTTTGACTTTGTCTTAAGCAAGGTTAAATGGTGGACCAAATGCATAGCTTCCCAAGGTTGGAAGTTACTATGGCCTCGGCCTGCCAAACACTGATAAAGGAATTAGCAGCTGATACACCCAGAAGGAATAGCCATAATGGCCTAAGCAGTAACAGTTGCAGAACCTAAATTGATGGTCATGGTCTCGACCCTGGATTTTCACATTTTTAGATTTTTTTTTCTTTGACATGACAAGGAAGCTAGCAGAAGCACAGACAGAAGACAGAAGATTTTCAGGGTGGGTTGGGGGCAGTGGGGGCACGAGTGATGAACAAGACCACCTTGTAGCTTGGCAATTAATACTGAGACAGCCAAGATTAGCGGCAATACTCTAAAGCATGACACTCCAAATAAACTACTCAGAGCAGGTATTTTCTTATTAATTTGAGAGAGAATGCAATCACCAGTGTTTGTTCACAGAAAAGACTGGTGGCAGATTATGAAAGTGGTAACTTTAAAGCTTAAGAACTTTTAGGAGCTGGCAATGAGCCAAAATCACAAAGCAACCTAGTTCACACTGCATTCAGGGTCTCAGCCCTCACCAGGAACTTGTCTGGTCACCTTCTGAACTTATTTATGTGCTTTAATAGCTTTCTCGGGCAACTAAGTTCTGAAACTATAATACACCTTATGGAAAGAAATATTCACATGATAGCCCTTTTTACTCATTACTTCCAATTTCAAATTCTGTTAATGGCTATTTGACCCTTTTACTGTAAATTAGTGTCGTGATCAACTTTGTCAATTCTATTGGAGTTTTCAAAATTTCATAGGGTCACCTCTAAATTTTCTTTTACAATGAGAATAAGCCTGATTTTCTTAACCTCCTCACAACTTAGATTCCTGGAGTAGGTTCACTTGTTTGCCTCTGTACATATCAACAGCAATAATATCCCTTCTAAAGAATAGAACTGCATACTGTAGTCACAATACCTTTTGATCACTGTCGTACTCAATAACAATCTATCCTCTGATTTTAGACTACATGCACCATTTGTATCTTATATACACAAGGGGTGCGAACGACAATGTACTAATCCAGCAATACTGGGTGTGAGACTTTTAAAAGGACAGTGTTTTTCCCCTACATGGATTACAGTCTATTCACTTTGGTATAAAAGATCAGCAGGTAAAAATCTACATGTATTCTATCAAATTGCATCAATTTGTTGGGTTTTCAGTATAGACAGAATATCGCATTGGACATTTAGTTTAAACATTTTCTGGATTAGTGCTCTTCTCGACATCATTTTTCAAAAGAATTCCAAGCATGTTAATAGGGAACATTTTTTCAGTTTTCACCCACAGTTCCTGATTTTGAACTATTATGCTAAATGCTTCCAGCTAAAAGTAAAAGTCTCAGCTAAAATCTGTTGCTGCAAAGGTGCAACAATACCATGAATGTATATTTGACAGAACCTTTCTGAATGGTTGATGCAGAAGAAATATTGTTCTCAATGGCATAATACACAAAGCACACAATTACATATTTGAATGTCCTATATGTCATTGCATTATGGCAGACAAAGAAAAATTTGTCAAGTAAGTGTGCTTTTAATCTCTGAAGATGCACACCATTTATAAAATTCTACATGTATTCTACCAAATTGCATCAATTTGTTGGGTTTTCAGGATAAACAGAATATCTCGGACATTTAGTTAAAAAAATTTCTAGATCAGTGCTCTTCTCGACAAATGATGCTGTCTTCATAAATCACTCACTGCAGATATTAATGAACACATATATGTAATACAAAGACTTACATGGTAAGGTTTCTGCCTGGTTTTTCTGGATCATTATGCAGAGTTGTAGCACCAGCTGTGGCGCACTCTCCAGGAAAGTCTCCAGAAGGCGCAGCATGTTCACATCTGCATACTCGTACATCATGGCCCAGTAAAATCGGCGCTGGTGTTCGTTCTTTCTCCTGCTCTGAATGCCCAAGTACATTGTTCGGATATACCTGAAAAAACAAGATTTAAACTAGAGCACAATGCACTTGAGAAATATCACGACAGAAAACTGGGATGACCGAAGCATCTTCTGAATTTTGATTGTAAACAATTTTCAACTAAAATTTACTCTGTTATTACCATGGAAGGGAAATTTTCAATTCTTTGCCATGGGTTACTAGTACAAGTAGGTCTGGTGGATACCCATTTTCCCACTTGATTTAATTTTCAGGTAGGCTGTCCAGCAATCCCACCCAAAACAAGCCGGAGGCAGTTTAAATCAGAAATTCAGAGACCGATGCCAGTTGTAAAACCTTGAATGCAACACTAATGTACAAATGGGCAAAGTATGCACCATACGGGGCAGCACGGTAGCATTGTGGATAGCACAAATTGCTTCACAGCTCCAGGGTCCCAGGTTCGATTCCGACTTGGGTCACTGTCTGTGCGGAGTCTGCACATCCTCCCCGTGTGTGCGTGGGTTTCCTCCGGGTGCTCCGGTTTCCTCCCACAGTCCAAAGATGTGCAGGTTAGGTGGATTGGCCATGATAAATTGCCCTTAGTCTCCAAAATTGCCCTTAGTGTTGGGTGGGGTTACTGGGTTATGGGGATAGGGTGGCGGTGTTGACCTTGGGTAGGGTGCTCTTTCCAAGAGCCGGTGCAGACTCGATGGGCTGAATGGCCTCCTTCTGCACTGTAAATTCTATGCATGTTACTCAAGTTATTGAGCAGCCGAACCGGTAGACCATAAAAGGATCTGTGGAGGGCACACAGAAAAGGTACATTTGTTTTTTTTTTTAAAAAGCCGACAACATGTAAACGGCAACATGAACCTCTTAGCTCAGTGTTGCAACTGGTTTATAAGGAGATGAAAGCAGATTTAAGCCTGCAGCTGCCCATTCATTTCACTGGAGATAGGAGCGCAGGGGTCAGTAACCTGCGACACAGGTGGCATGCAAAATGATTGTCCAGTCTGAGCAGCCAGCACGGCAAACCCGACAGACCGGCTTTAAAATATCAAAACCCTCACAACATTTAAGAAGCATTAAGATGAATACTTGAAACGTCACAGTATACAAGACTATGGAGCACGTGCTGGGAAATGGGCTTAGAATAGACAGGTGCTTGATGGCTGGTGCAGACACGATGGGCTGAAGGGCCTCTTTCTGTGCTATAAAGCTCAATTGCTCGAAAACCTTTTTATAATTTTCTCGCCCACTGCCAGCTTGTTCTTGAACATAATCAGACCACCCAAAAGCAGAGCCGACCAGTTGGCCAGTTCCACAGAGAAGGCAGCCAAATTCCCACCAATCCTAAATCAGCCAAGCTCCCGTTTGGTGCGTGCAGCTTGTTAGAAAGATTCAATTCTGACCTGCTCCTGAAAATTGTTTAAATGCTGTGGATGTGCAGTGCATTTAGGCTGAAGGTAAAGATTTCCACCCTACCCCAACCCCATCACGAGGTAATTTCCATTTTTGGCAGCAGAATACTGGTAGGAGCCTGTTATAAACGCAGCCCAAATTCCCTGCCCATGGAGTTCAGGTAGAAATTGCACAATGAAGGGAAGATGCTGATGGGGGATCAATTTGCACCGCTGCTGAATGTAAAATAGCAACACATAAATCATTTCTACAGTCAACACCGCTTATACCACCCAAAGTTATAGTGGACAAACTTCTCATAACCATTTTTCATCCACATGTAAGTTGTGGAGTTACTCCTATTCAATTCAATAGGTTTTCACATGTAAATAACTTAATCACCCTCTAATTACTTTTAAAAGCCTAGCTAATTTCAGGCAAATTGAAAAGTTTATTAATTTTTTTCAGCTTCTAACTGCAATAATAAGAACCATTGGGAATAGGAGGAGGCCATTCAGATCTTCGAACCCCTCAGTTAGATAATGGTTAATCTGTGACTCAACATCTGTGGCGATTGTCCCTTTAAGGTATAATCAGTCCAGGGAGGCAGAAGCCCCTTCACCAGAATCCCTTTTATTAACAAAACCAACAGCCGTACAACCATGTGCATTCAGCTTGCTGTCTGCAGTGGGAATGGGATCTGACACTCCCTGTTATATACAAAGAAGAGGTTCCCTGATTGACCAACTAACCTCCAATCAGACCCCCCCATCAGACCTTCCAATCATAGACCCCGCCATGAGGGACCACGGGCTGAAAGCTAACGAGCAGTCCAGGTAGAGTGAAAAATCACTGCATTTCCCTAAATTTACTGCCTGGGACAAAACTGTTTAAAGCAGCAGCTGTTACAAGTGTCAGAGGCTTCCTCCGAAGTCAAGTGCACTTCAAAGTCCTTTAAATCCCTTGACAGCCTTTGAAATGTAAATCTTGCATTCAATTTCACACAGCAATACATTGCATTAGCCAGTGATTGACAGTATTATTACTCCAGAGACAGATGCTTGGTGGATTGTTGATCCATTTTCCCTTCATGCTTGAATGCATCTTGTGTTCCCTGCTTTGATGCTAACCACAATGTTTATAAAAACTCTTACTATGACAGCCACTCACTACATTGGAGGCAGTTAGGTGCATTGACTTCTGCAGGAGGCACTTAGCACGAGTGTTTATAAACATTGTGGTTAACATCAAAGCAGGGTATGGGAGTCTGATGGTGCTCCCTGTTGGAGTGTTTTTGATGGGGGGTCTCAGTTGGTGGTGTCTGATGGAGGAGCTGGGAGTGGTCTGATGCAGGGGCTGAGGGAGGTGGTCAGACGGGGGGAAGGATTGTAGGTGAGAGGAGTCCATCCAATGGACTTTGCAGGGACCTCCATTATGTACCGAGCCCCTTGGCCCACCGTGGGGTCCAGGGCCACGCTTGAAAATATCTACACCAGTTCATGGCTGCGTGAATCCCAACTGAAAGGTCTGGAGCATCTCGGGGGCCTGGGGATAAGGGCTTCCAGCCCGTGAATTGGATGCAAATGGGTGCAAATGAACCATTTGCATCTTCCCACCGGCACGGGTCCTGTCAGTCACTGTTGCCAACGGAGGACAGGAACAAGATCAGTGCCTCGGCCAATGTTCGATTCTCCGCCGGAATGGGAACAGCACTACTGGTGGCGAGTGGCAGAGAGTCCATCCCTCATTTCAAAACAGATCGGAGTGAGAGACAAGGGCTCCGATTTTCAGGCTATGGCCTGACGCCAGTGAGGGAATGGTGGCGTTTTACGACCGAAAACACAGCGCAAAACGGCTACCGATCCTCCATTTGGCTGGGGGCTAGAAGCCGAGCAGCGTAGAGCGCCCAGCTCTAGCTGCTGATATGGCCCGGAGAATTGCCGGGTCCCTGGCTGCGCCGGCCGCGTGCGGACCTGGCCTGCAAAATAGTGCTGCCCCTTTGGCCGGCTCTTGAGCCCCAGACCACCCCTCAACAGTGCCCCAGTCCCTGTCAGAGTCCTCCCTGCCCACCGATCGCCCCTTCCCATGACTGTGGCAATGCTGGACTGAGTCCGCAGCCAGCATGCCGAGTTCCCGACAGGTAAGACCATGGGAGACCTACGACGTTGGGAAATCGGCCGGTTAGGGGCAGAGCATCGGGGGGTGGGCCTCAGGCAATGTCCTCAGGCTGTTGAGACGGCATTGCGAAAGCGGCGCCGCCCCGATTTCGTCGGAAACGGGTATTCTCCGGCCGATCGGCGAACGCAATTTTGGCATTGGTGAACGGAGAATCTCGTCCAAGGTTTCATTTTAAAACAACATGAAGAGAGAGGAGAGATTTTACTTCAAAACAGCGACGAGAAAGGGGAGAGATTTAATTTTAAAACAGCGTGAAGAGAGAGGTGAGATTCAATTTAAAACAATGCAGAGATAGAGGGGAGATTTTATTAGAAGGCAGCGTAAAGAGAGAGGCAAGATTTCATTGAAAAGAATTGGGAGAGGTGAGATTTCATTTCAAAACAGTGTGGAGACAGTGTAGTGTAGCTAGGTAAGGCTCAAACTCAGGTAGGTGGATTGACAGAGGTTTATTATCAGAACAAGTGTGCACATTATCGAGCTCTACATATTCAAAACCTTCAACTGCTAGTCCAGGCAAGTCCGAGTGAGTCTCCAATTCCATTCCCCATTAGACCAGCGCGTCACATGCCCCCTTAAGTGAAACATCCCTTAAAGGGCTACGACACCTCAACCTTTCCCCTTTTAGGGTTGTCCTATATACACAAAAACAGATAATAACTATTTACAAAGATACCCCAAAGGTATCTTTTGAAGAATAAAGGGATTAAGGGTTATGGTGTTCGGGCCGGAAAGTGGAGCTGAGTCCACAAAAGATCAGCCATGATCTCATTGAATGGCGGAGCAGGCTCGAGGGGCCAGTTGGCCTACTCCTGCTCCTAGTTCTTATGTTCTTATGTAGGTGGTAGAGCATCAAATACAATCCATTATAAATCCAGTCTGTCCAGTGGTTCCGAACTCACTGGGATTGACAAAGCTTTTGGGCAGGTCCCTCTCTCGCTGCTGGATGGACTTATCACCAGTGACGAATTGCTTGGGCCAGTGCCTTCTTCACTTGCCGATGCTACCAAGTTGTTTCTTTTACTGCGGGATGCACTTCACCCCCACTCACCTTGGATCGTGCCAGCTTTATAAGCACGGCCATAGATGACCGCTTCTCCGGAGCAATGTGTCCCCCTTACATGATCCACATGTTTCCACACTCTATTTTCTTGAATGTCGATGACATACGACACCGGCTCAGTCTTTCCATAACTTTTTCTGGGATCTACACTGGACCTCTGCCAAAGTTCCTTGGAAAAACCAGGTCATCCACCCTGAAAGCTCTCTCCGGTTTGCTTGAATCATGACTCCACTTCTGGGTGCCTTCCTTTATCTTCTCCCTCCCTGCCAAGTTTGGAAATACAAGATCCAGGTGCATCAGAAGGCACCTCCCCATCAACAATTCATCAGGGGACACCCCCATTGTGGCATGAGGGGTCATCCCGTAAAGTCAACAGGAACCTCAAAACTTTAGTTTGCAAGGAGCCCGCAGGCTGCTTTTTGATTGATGCCTTAAAGGTCTGGACCACTTTCTCTGCTAACCCATTGGATGGAGGATGATAAAGTGTTGTTTTGACATGCCAAACACCATTAGATTGTAAAACAAAAATAAAACTTCTCACTGGTGAAAGTCGAGCTGTTATTTGACACCATGATTTCTGGCAACCCATGAATGGCAAACACCTGTTGCAACTTCTCTATCGTCGCCATTGAAGCTGTGGATCACATGCATATTTATCCATTTTTAATGTGCTTCGATGGTGATAAGGAACATTGCACCTAGAAAGGGTCCCGCAAAATGGATATGGATCTGCATCTATGGCCAACCAGGTCACCCACAAGGATGTAACTGGGCTGATGATGGTAGCTACTGCTGCAGTTGGCATAGATCACATTGCTTGATCACACTCTCAATGTCCTTGTCCATATCTGGCCACCAGACGTAGCTGTGTGTTCGCATCGTCATCTTGGTTATGCCAGGGTGGATTGCAAATAACTCCTGTAGCAGCACCTCCCTGGCTCGGGGCGGGGGGGAGGGGGGGTGACCACTCTTGCTCCCCCGCAATAACACTCCCCCCTCTATATTCAACTCCTCTTTGCAGCTATCAGCAGATGGCCAGATTTGTCATTATTCCAACCACGAAGGACCATTCTCGTTACCTTCACCAGTACTGGGTCTCTCTGGGTCCACATCAGGATTTGCTGGGCAGAAATCGGTAGGGTATCCAAATGTTTCAGGTCATTTCTCTTGTGCGCTACTGGTGGTGAATCACTCTGCGGCAGGGGTAGGCGACTTAAGGTATCTGCATTCGTAATGTGAGTACCGAGTCTGTGCTGAAATGAGTATTCGTAGGCTGCGACAGCAACTTCCAAAGCTGGGCTCTGGCTGAGGCAATGGGAGGAATGGCTTTATCCTCCTTGAAGAATCCCAATAACGGTTTGTAGTCTGTAACTATTGTGAAGTAGCGGGAAAAAAAACCTATTGTGAAGTGCGGTCCATGTACATATTGGTGAAAGTTTGTTTTAGCCCATACACCATCGCCAAATCCTCCTTTTCAATTTGGGAATATCCTCTTGCATTTGCTAAGGTCCTGGAGGTGTAGGCAACTGGCTGCTCCACTCCATAATAACATCTTGTGTGACAGCACTGCCTCCACTCCATACAGTGACACACAAGTTAACGCAATCTCTTTTTTGGGGTCTGTTATGTATCGGAGAAAACATCCCTGCTGGCAAAGAGTCACGTGGTCTGTAGTGACATCAGCAGTGAGTGTTTGTGCGGGTTTCCATTCTCCATCTTAGATTGTATGAGCAACATACCTAATAAAACCTCTCATCGCATTTGTAAGGATATAGAGTGTGAGCACCTTCATACCTTTTCTATTTGCGGCAAACTCAAAGATACAACAAAAGAGAAAACTGCTGACCGATTTGGGGAAGTAAACGAAATTGCTGAAAAGAAAAATAATCGACAAAATGGGTGGAGGCACCACCGAGTGCAGAGAAGATTCTCGAGACCGGACTCACACACATATGTCGGGTGAAGCAAGCTGCCGATACTGAAGGGTTTTTACCAAAACACAAATTGACTACAACCGTGAGTAAAGAAGACCGACAGTGCGAAAACGTGCTTGCCGTTGAAGGGGTAGAGTCTGGGCTGCAGTGACCTCGCACGCCGTGAAACTAAACGGTCTGCGGGAACGGTGATTCACTAGAATCTTCCGACTCCCACAGGCCACTACTCAGGAAAAAGTCAAACCACAGTCAGGCAAAAAGAAAAACATTCTAAGCTGCATTGTGGCTGAGGGGATCGTTTGTGCCATACATCCAAATGAATCGGAAGGGAGGAGTTGTTGAATGATAGACCTAATGATTCCCGGGATAGGGAATCCCGGGAAAAATGGGCACCATGGATGCATCTGATGAAAACTCTGAGACTCGGAACTTATATGAGGAAAGATTCCAATTATATCTCATAGCAAATCAAATACAACAGCACTTAAATGTCGTAACTTTTCTCGGCTTGGTAGGGCCTAAAACGTTTATGCTGCTACAAAACTTGGTTCATCCAGAAAAACCGAGAGAGAAGTCTAATATCAAACCAATGAAGATTTAGAAGGGCATTTCTTGCCGAGGCAGTTGTTAATTACAGAAATGTTTTGGTTGCACTGCCATAGTCAGGAAGAAGATGAAAGCATTCATGTCAAGAGGGCTAGAATACAAGACCAGGGATATACGTCTGAGGCTGTATAAGGCCCTGATCAGACGCCATTTGGAGTACTGTGAGCAGTTTTGGGCCCCGTATCTAAGGAAGGATGTGCTGGCCTTGGAAAGGGTCCAGAGAAGGTTCAGAAGAATGACCCCTGGAATGAAGAGTTTGTCGTATGAGGAACGGTTGAGGACTCTGGGTCTGTACTCGGAGTTAGAGGGGTGAAGGGGGATCGTATTGAAACATACAGGGTATTGCATGGTCTGGATACAGTGGACATGGAGAGGATGTTTCCACTTGTAGGAAAAACTAGAAGCAGAGGACACAATCTCAGACTAAAGGGATGATCCTTTAAAACAGAGATGAGGAGAATTTCTTCAGTCAGGGGATGGTGAATCTGTGGATAGATAGGTTCTTGATTAATAAGGGAATCGGGGTTATGGGGAGAAGGCAGGAGAATGGGGATGAGAAAAGTATCAGCCATGATTGAATGCCGGAGCAGACTCGATGGGCTGAGTGGCCTAATTCTGCATGATGGTACCCTTCATGATAGGCTAGTTTGTGGACATCGCAGTGAAGTTATTCAGAAGAAGCTGCCACTGTAAGTGATTTACTACATCTATGGAGCTAGTAATGAAAGAAGCTTCACAGATAGGGGCTGGAGCAAAGATCTACAAAATGGATACCACAAGAAACAAGGCTGCAAGGGGACAACCATGTCACCGATTACACAGGTTGGACACAGGAGGAGAATGCCGAAGTAGAGAAAATAAGTGCAAAAAATGATGGCATTAAGGACCATATTGCCAAGGCATGTTGGGCTCAGAAAACATCACCTACGCCAAAGATGTAAAGAAAACAAAATCACACCTAAATGATGTCGTGTTATGTACTCTGGGATAACACAGGCTGCAACTGGATGCAGCTTTAAACAAAAGATACTCCAGACCTTGAAGTTAGTTCAATCTGATTTATTGAACCAGTAGCACAGTTAGCACAGTTCTCTATGAGTTCGACTCTCTGCTAACCTAAGTGTGGTTACTCTGTCTGACTGAACCAGACTAGCTCTTAGAGCCACGTGCTGGAGGTGTGATACTGTACATACACCCTGACTCACTCTGTAGATGTTCATCAGTGGAAAGAGGTGGAGTGTGAGTGCCTCGTGCCTTTTATAGTGAGATACCACCCCTGAGTGTCCTGCCTGCTCATTGGTCATGTCCTGTTCTCTGTGTTCATTAGCTGCCTGTCTGTATATCATTATCTGCATGTCTGCATATCATGACATCTCCCCTTTTTTTAAAAATGTTTTATTGGCACATGGGAACATACTTACATGTGGTGGCATATACGAATGTATTTACATGTGAAGTCAGCTGTCTGATGTGAGAAAACAGAACATAGCAAATAAAATAAATGTTCATAAGTCCAGTCTCTGGGGCTTGCGTCTGATCCTTGTCGGCCACCGGAGAGGTGGTGGTGGGGACGACGGCACCTTGACAGGCGGGATGGAAGCCTGACTGGTGGCCTCGTAGTTCAAGGTATCAGGAGGTGGCAAAACAACAGACGGAAACGGAGAAGAAAGCGGTTGCGGGCAGGCAACTTTGCGCAGTGCCCGCCTGTTTCATCGCACAACAGAACCATCAGCCATACGTACAACATACGAGCGGGGCGCAGCCTGTTGAACAACGACAGCTGGAGCAGACCAGCCACCATCCGGTATCTTGATCCTGATAGTGTCTGCCGGGGATAACACGGGTAAATCAGTGACATGAGCACCATAGCCCTGCTTTTGCTGGTTTCAGAGCTGCTGCACCTTCCGCAGCACGGGGAGGTGATCCAGGTTGGGCAAGTGTATGGCTGGAAGTGTCGTCCGCAGGTCCCTGTTCATCAGGAGTTGAGCCTGCAACATGCCAGTGGACAGTGGGTTTGCCCTGTACGCAAGCAGCGCGAGGTAGATGTCAGACGCAGAATCCGCGGCCTTACAGATGAGCTGTTTCACAATGCGCACCCCTTTTTCAATCTTCCCATTGGACTGCGGATAGTGTGGGCTGGAAGTGACCTGTTTGAAATGGTATGACTTGGCAAACATAGACCACTCGTGGCTGTTGAAGCATGGGCCATTGTCACTCATGACAGTGAGTGGGATAATATCCCAGAATATTGTAAATAGTTTCACAAACCTTGTACATAGCCCAGTGTAGGGCTAAAACTGTAATGACATGCCCGAAATTTTCCTCCCAGGACCAGCCTTGTAAACCCCTACCACCATGCGAACCACCACCCCGCCGGGTTCATTTTTAACAAGGGGTGAAAGTGGTAGTATGTATTAGGGGTCATGTGGGACTGTGAAGCCGTGATGCTATTGGCTGACAGATCCCGGGTCCTGGTTGGCTGTTGACTCCTGGCTCCGCCCTGAAGGCGGAGTATAAGAACCCAAGCTTCTCCCCGCCGCTCCATTCTGTTGCTGAGCTGCTGGGGACAAGTCTCGCTTAATAAAGCCTCATCGACTTCATCTCGACTCGTCTCTCTCGTAAGTCATTGTGCGCTACAGATACCATGCCTGGAGAGGGTCTCCTTACAGGCCTTGATGACGGTCCGAGATGTGAGGTCTGAGAGCTTCACGACTTCAGGGTAATTGGAGAAATAGTCAATAATCAACACGTAGTCACGACCATTCACACGAAAGAGGTCGATGCCAACCTTGGACCACGGGGAGGTCTCGATTTCATGCTGCTGGAGCGTCTCCTTGCTCTGCGCTGGCTGGAACCGTTGACAGGTCGCACAGTTGAGGACCATGTTCGAGATGTCCTGGCTAATACCGGGCCAGTAGACAGCCTGCCTGGCTCTGCGTCTGCACTTCTCAATGTCCAGGTGTCCCTCATGGATTTGGCGGAGCACCAAGCTCTGGAGACTGAGTGGAATAACAATCCGGTCCAGCTTGAGGAGGATACCATCAATCACTGTCAGGTCGTCCTTTACATTGTAAAATTGAGGGCACTGCCCTTTCTGCCCGCCATTGGCGAGGTGGTGCATGACACGCTGCAAGAGGGGGTCTTTGGCTGTCTCCTCGCGGATATGAACCACCTTCTCATCAGACGCCTGGAGGGTGCTAGCACACAGCTGCACCTGTGATTCAATCTGCCGGATGATTCCAGCGGTTCATTAGGCAATGTGATGGAGCGGGACAATGCACCAGCGATGATGAGCTCCTTGCCAGGCGTGTACACTAAGTCAAAGTCGTACCTTCTGAGTTTGAGGAGGATGCGCTGCAACCGAGGCGTCATGTCGTTCAGGTCCTTGTGGATAATGTGGACCAGAGGCCTATGATCCGTCTCGACAGTGAATGTCGGCAGGCCGTAGACATAGTCGTGAAACTTGAGAATGCCAGTGAGAAGACCTGGGCATTCTTTCTCAATTTGCGCATACCTTGTTTCGGTGGGCGTCATGGCCCTCGATGCGTAGACTACCGGTGCCCAGGATGAAGTGTCATCGTGTTGAAGCAGCACCGCACCAATGCCACCCTGGCCCGCATCCGTCGAGAGCTTTGTCTCCCTGTCTGGGTCGAAAAATGCCAAGACGGGTGCAGTGGTGAGCTTGGCTTTCAGCTCCAACCACTCTGCCTGATGTGCTGCCTTCCACTCAAAGGCAGTGGAATTTTTTACCAGGTTTCGTAGGGCCGTGGTGTGTGAGGCCAGGTTTGGGATGAACTTGCCCAGAAAATTGACCATTGCCAGGAAGCGCACCGTCTTCTTGTCTTCAGGGACCTTCATGGCTTCGATGGCCTTGACCTTGTCTGTGTCCGGGCGCACACCCTGCTGAAAGATCTGGTCACCTAGGAACTTAAGTGTCGACATGCCAAAGCAACATTTGGACCTGTTCAACTTCAGGCCATTGGCGTGGACACGGCGGAATACCTGCTGGAGATGGGAAACATGCTCTTCAGGGGTCGTGGACCATATGATGATGTCGTCCACATACACACGAACCCCTTCAATGCCCTCCATCATCTGCTCCATGATGCGATGGAAGATCTCCGATGCCGAGACAATGCCAAACGGCATGCGATTATAGCAGTATCTGCCAAACGGTGTGTTGAAGGTGCAGAGCCTTCTGCTGGACTCATCCAGCTGGATTTGCCATAATCCATGTGACGCATCTAACTTGGTGAAAAAACGTGCGTGTGCCATCTCACTGGTGAGTTCCTCCCACTTAGGGATGAGATAGTGTTCACGCATTATATTCTTATTAGGATCCTTGGGATCAATGCAGATGCACAGGTCTCCCGAAGGCTTTCTAACACATACCATCGAGCTGACCCAGTCAGTTGGTTCGGTTACCTTGGAAATGATGCCCTATTGTTGAAGATCCTTGAGCTGTGCCTTCAGGCGCTCCCTCAGCGGAGCCGGGACCCGGCGTGGTGCGTGGACCACTGGCTTGGCATCAGATCGTAGCAGAATCTTGTATCGATATGGCAGCGTGCCCATCCCGTCGAACACATCCGGATACTGAGCGTGGATGTCGTCAATGCCAGCCTGAAGATCCACATTGGAGGATGTCGTTGTGTAAACCCGCTGCACGAGGTTCAGCTGCTTGCAGGCATGCGCGCCAAGTAGGAATGTCCTGTCTGGCTTGACAATTTCAAAACTTAACCATAGATGGCAGGATCCCAGTGCCATGTTGGCATTTCCGTTGTAGTCCAGGAGCCTGCAGGCTGCTGGAAGGACCTTGGGGGGCTTCTTGATGTGTTTGAAATCTGCCTGTGAGAGGAGGTTGGCAGAAGCACCTGTATCCAGCTTAAACTGGATGGAGCAGTGGTTGACCTGCATCACCGCAAGCCATTCGTCCGCAGAATCCACAGCGAGGATGGATTGATTTTGTGATGAGTTGGATGTGGCATATTCACATTTGGTAATGATGCCCACACAGTAGGCAGTCCAGGCATTCTTCCTCTGGATCCGTTGTGCTGCCAGGATCAGAATCCTGCAATCGTTGTTGCACACTCTGAACGCGCTGTCGGCGGAATTGGGAGCGCTGGCCCCTGACTGGTGGTGCAGACCTGCACAAGGCTGCATAGTGTCCAGGCTTCCCGCAGTTTAAACATCGCCTGCCTATTGCAGGGCAGCGTTTCTTTAAATGGGCGTTGCCGCAATTCAAGCCAGTCATGACGTTGGCGTCCTGACGCTCCGCGTGTCGTCGCGCATGCGCAGTGCGGGTGTCGGCCGCTTCGTTATCCCGTTCACATCGCACATGCGTGGGGCCTCGGGGAAAGTGGCTTTCATCAATGCTGAGGCGCTGCATCCGGGAGATGGCCTGCACACTCTCTGCCTCGTGGGAGGCAAGTTTCTCATTTTCAGCCGATTTGTACTGGGCATAGCGATTTTTGGTGTGCTCATGCACTGTGCATGTTTCAATCGTGACTGGCAGGGTCATATGCTTGATTTTCAGTATCTGCTCTCTCAGAGGATCAGAGTGAATTCCAAAAACGATTTGGTCTCTGATCATGGAGTCAGTAATATCACCAAAGTTGCAGGACAGCGCTAGCAGGCGGAGGTTAGTTAAGAAGGAATTGAAAGATTCATCTTTCCTTGTAGACGCTGTTTGAATATGTAGCGCTCGAAGATTTCATTGATGTCCACTCCACAGTGACTGTCAAACTTGTCCATTTTGGTCTGAAACTTTGTCTTGTCCTGGCCTTTGGTGAAGTGAAAAGAGTTGAAGAGTTCGATGGCTTGATCACCCGCTGTTGAGAGGAGAAGCGTGATATTCCTTGCATCAGACGCACCCACGAGGTCTGAAGCTTCGATGTACAGCAGAAACCTTTGCTTGAATGTCAGCCGTTTGGCACTGAGATTGCCGGAGGTTCTGAGCTGGTGAGGAGCCTGAATCATCTCCATGGTGCCGGGATACATTCGCTGGTCGTCACGGAACGGACTGAGGTAAACCACCTAGATTAAGCAGTCTCCTGGTAGCATGTTGTGTTATGTACTCTGGGATAACACAGGCTGCAACTGAATGCAGCTTTAAACAAAAGATACTCCAGACCTTGAAGTTAGTTCAATCTGATTTATTGAACCAGTAGCACAGTTCTCTATGAGTTCGACTCTCTGCTAACCTCAGTGTGGTTACTCTGTCTGACTGAGCCAGACTAGTTCTTAGCCACATGCTGGAGTTGTGATACTGTACATACACCCTGACTCACTCTGTAGATGTTCATCAGTGGATAGAGGTAGGGTGTGAGTGCCTCGTGCCTTTTATAGTGAGATACCACCCGTGAGTGTCCTGCCTGCTCATTGGTCATGTCCTGTTCTCTGTGTTCATTAGCTGCCTGTATGTGCCTGTCTGTATATCATTATCTGCATGTCTGCATATCATGACAAGCGACTAGTCATAGCTATAAATTAGTAGACAACGGTCAAGACCACTCAGAAGACGATGTACCGAGAAACCACAGGAACTGAACCTAGGCGTCTTGTCAGTGCCGGGCGATCAACAATGTTTCTGGAAGGGCAGCATGGTGGCACAGTCGGTTAGCCCTGCTGCCTCAAGGCGCCGAGGTCCCAGGTTCGATCCCGCCTCTGGGTCACTGTCCGTGTGGAGTTTGCACATTCTCCCCGTGTTTTTTCGTGGGTTTCGCCCCCCACAACCCAAAAGATGTGCAAGGTAGGTGGATCGAACATGCTAAATTACCCCTTAATTGGAAAAAAAAACAATGTTTCTGGGCATTTCCAAAACTTGATAGGCATCAAATTAAGATGGACCTGGTTACAGGTGCAGCTGTATCATTAATATCTGAGACAATTTTTAAAAAATTTAATTTAATGCGCCTTTTTTTCCCAATTAAGGGGCAATTTAGCGTGACCACTCCGTCTTTCCTGCACATCTTTGGGTTGTGGAGGTGAGACCCATGCTCACACGGGGAGAATGTGCAAACTCAGACAATTGACTTGAGACAATTTATAATCAATAACCTCACTTACATAGTAACACAGTAGCAAACTAGATCATACCAAGGCTATAGCCACCTCACCAACTACATGCTAATCCCAGTCACAGTTACTTAAAAATTTAAAACTATCAGGGCAAAAGTTGAAACATCTGCCTTTAAAACCATCAACTGTGATCCCAAGGACATACACAGAAGAGGTTGTACCATTAAAAGGGTGTATTGTGGTGAATGTAGAAGTGGGTTGGAAGAACAACCAACAACAACCCTTGGAGAAGTATGAGAAGGTGTTTTGAGATTCACTAGGCTCCATGGCCAGAATTGAAGAACAATTAAAAATCTAGCCAAACAGTCCACCAAAATGTCTCAAAACTAGAACCATGCCATACGCTATCAGACCAACAGTCGAAGAACTAGAAAGGCTAGTCCAAACATAAGTCATTGAACCAGTTTCAAGAGTGATTGGGCAACACCAATAGTTCCTGCGCTGAAACGTGATGGCTCAGTAAGAATATGTGGAGAGTTTAAAACACCCATTAACCCTTTATTGTGCGTAGATCACTATTCACTGCTGCTAATTGAAGACTTGTTTGCTGGACTGTCTGGAGGACAGAAATTCAGTAAAATTGATTTATCGCGGGCACATTGATAAAGTAATGTGGCTGCAAAATCACAGCCACTACTTACTATCATGACGCACAACGGTCTGTTTCATTACAGAAGGCTTTCTTTTGGAATAAGATTTGCTTCTGCTCTTTTTCAGAGGTCCATGGATCAAATTCTGAGTGGCCTAAATGGGGTGCAATGTTATTTAGATGACATTCCCATCACTGGTTTGAGTGAACAGGAACACTTGAAGAACTTTGGAAGCAAAAACAGGAAGGCAGATTATTACTACCTGAATGTTTGTAAATTGGGAGAGGGGAGTGTGCAGCGGGGGACCTGGGTGTCCTTGCGCACCATTCGCTGAAGGTAAGCATGCAGGTGCAGGAGGCGGTGAAGAAGGCCTTCATTACAAGAGGTTTCGAGTATCGAAGCAGGGATGTGTTGCTGCAATTGTCCTGGGCCTTGGTGAGGCGACACTTGAGTATTGTGTGCAGTTTAGGTCTCCTTCTCTGAGGAAGGATATTCTTGCTCTCGAGGGAGTGCAACGAAAGTTTACCAGACTGATTCCAAGGATGGCGGGACTGTCATATGAGGAGAGACTGACTAGGTTGGGATTGTTCTCGCTGGAGTTCAGAAGAATGAGGGGGCATCTCACAGAGACTTATAAAATTCTAACAGGACTAGACAGGGTAGATGCAGGGAAGATGTTACCAATGATGGGTGTGTCCAGAACCAGGGGTCACAGTCTGAGGATTCAGTGTAAACCCTTCCGGACAGAGATAAGGAGACATTTCTTCACACAAAGAGTGGTGAACCTGTGGACTTCATTACCACAGGAAGTAGTTGATGCTGAAACTTTGAATATATTCAAGAGGCGGCTGGATATAGCACTTGGGGAGAATGGGATCAAAGGCTATGGGGAGAAAGCAGGTTTAGGCGATTGAGTTGGATGATCAGCCATGGTCATGATGAATGGCGGAGCAGGCTCAAAGGGCCAAAAGGCCTCCTCCTGCTCCTATCTTCTATGTATTTATGTAACTTGGATTTGGATTTGATCTATTGTCACGTGTACCGAGGTACAGTGAAAAGTATTGTTCTGCGTGCAGCTCAGCCAGATCATTCCATACAGGAAAATAAAATAAATAGAGCAAACATAAATACACAATGTAAATACATAGATACAGACATCAGTTGAAGCACACAGGAGTGCAGTATTACTCAGTAGAGAAGATATGTGAAGAGATCAGGTCAGTCCAAAAGAGGGTCGTTTAGGAGTCCGGTAACAGTGAGGAACAAGCTGTTTTTGAATCTGTTAGTGCGTGTTCAGACTTTTGTGTCTCTTGGCTGACAGAAGAAGTTGGAAGAGCGAGTAAGCCGGGTGGGAGGGGCCTTTGATTATGCTGCCCGCTCTCCCAAGACAGCGGGAGGTGCACACAGAGTTAATGGATGGGAGGCGGGTTTGTGTCATGGACTTGGTGGCATTCACGACACTCTGAAACCTCTACAAAACTATAATTTCCAACCCGGCTTACTCGCTCTTCCAACTTCTTCTATCAGCCAAGAGATACAAAAGTCTGAACACGCACTAACAGATTCAAAAACAGCTTGTTCCTCACTGTTACCGGACTCCTAAATGACCCTCTTATGGACTGATCTGATCTCTTCACATATCTTCTCTACTGAGTAGTACTACAATTTAAAAACGAAAAGTGCGACTTTTTCAGGACATCCATAAATTATTTGAGTCATGTCATCAATGCAGATGGCTTACACACGGAGCAGAAGAACATGACAGCAATTTTAGAAGTATCACAGCCTAAGAACAATCCTTTCAGTGATAAACAGGAGGAATATCATCCAGCAGAGTCGGCAGAAGAGGATTCTGGGAGACGTCAACTCAGTCAACTTCACTGTACTGTGGGTAGCCGAAGAACCCCTTCAGTGATAAATAGGAGGAAGATCATTCAGCAGAGGTGACAGAAGAGGATTCTGGGGGAAGTCTACTCAGTCGCCGCAATTGGGTAGCCAAAGAACTGATGTGAAGGAGCGGTTAAGCCCAAAACACTACATGAGAGTTTCCCTCTCTCCTCCTCTAAACAAAAAAAAGGCACTGTGAGGAGGACAAGCAAGAGAGTGGCAGAGAAACGTCAAAGCATTGAGCATCCAGCAGAGGGAGATGTTCGTTACCGAGGTGCATTCTGGGAGCAGTCCACGCGGTCACCACAACTAAACAGCGGTTCGCGGAAGAATTCGGTGTCAACGAACGGTAAGCCGCAAACATTACTGTAGTGCTCCATCCTCCCTTCCTCCTCTAACCAAAAAAAAGGGAGAAAGAGACGGAGAGAGGCCGCTCGAAAATGTGCCATAGCCTAGAAGGTACGGGGAACCTGACTACAGCTGCAAAGAAGAAATCAAAAGTTGATTGGGGGAGCCTGTCACGGTTCGATTAACTGATTAACTGAGGGTCATAGCATGGAAACAGGCCCTTCAGATCAGCTTGTCCATGCCGCCCAGTTTCTATCAATAAGCTAGTTCCTCTTGCCCGCATTTGGCCCCTATCCCTCTATACCCACCCTGCCCATGTAACTGTCTAACTGCTTTGCTAAGGAAAAAATTGTACCCGCCTCTACCACTGCCTCTGGCAGCCCGTTCCAGATGCTCACCACCCTCTGTGCGAAGAAATTTCCCCTCTGGTCTCTTTTGTATCTCTCACCTTAAATCTATACCCTCTAGTTCTAGACTCCTTGACCTTTGGGAAAAAAATGTCAACTATCTACCTTATGTATGTTCCTCATTGTTTTATAGACCTCTATAAGATCACCCCTAAGCCTCCTATGCTCCATGGAAAAAAGTCCCAGCTATCCAGGCTCTCCTGAAACTCAGACCATCAAGTCCAGGTAACATACTCGTAAATCTCTTCTGCACTCTTTCTAGTTTAACAATATCCTTCCTACAATAGGGTGACCAGAACTGAACACAGTATTTCATGTGTGGTCTTATCAATGTCTTCTACAACTTCAACAAGTTGTCCCAACTCCTGTATTCAATATTCTGACCAATAAAAGCTAGCATGCTGAATGCCTTCTTCACCACCCTGTCCACCTGCGACTCCACCTTCAAGGAGCTATGAATCTGTATTCCTAGATCGCTTTGTTCTGTAACTCTCCCCAACTCCCTACCATTAACTGAGTAGGTCCTCCCCTGATTTGATCTACCAAAATGCATCACCTCACATTTATCCAAATTAAACTCCATCTGCCATTCATTGGCCCACTGGCCCAATTGGTCAAGATCCTGTTGCCATCTTATATAATCTTCTTCGCGGTCCACTACACCAATCTTGGTGTCATTTTCAAACTTACTAACCATGCCTCTTACATTTTCATCCAAATCATTAATATATATAACAAGTAACAGTGGACCCAGCACCGATCCATGAGGCAACTTGACCCCCAGGCCAGAGCTGAGATGGGATGGGAAGAGTAGGCCATAGCCAAACAGTCGAGCCAGTAGCGAGGCAAGGTCATCGATATGAGGTGCAAGGCTGTCCAACTGCTGTCTTCATTGGGACTACCGCTAAGAGGACATGATGAGTCATCATTGATAAATTGAAGAGCTAATTTTTCAGCCTGCCTTGGATATCCCGGTGAATTTGATGAGCTTCTCAAAGAGCATTGAAAAGTTATCAACATTGTGCCTCAGGAAGACCACCTTTTAACACCCAGAACCTATGGAGACTTCATCACTATAATGGGAGAACTGCTCAGAAACCAATTCACTAGTGAAGTAAAATATGCCTAAGACTATTCGATAATGGTTGATTCAACACCAGATGTGAGACAGGTGGACTGATTAACATTCATTTTAAGATAAGTGACCAGCGATGGTGAAGTTGTAGAGTGATTTCTTTGTTTTCTCCATTTACAATCCCAAACCCAAACCATGGAACCGTTTACTTCAAACAATTCATGCCATCAGCAAATTGCTGCAAAATGTTGAGACAACTTTACTGAATGCTACACAATCGTTAACCTCAGTCAAATGTTTTGTTATGGAAGTTCGAAATGACTATAGCTCGGGGGAAGCAGAGGCACTAACATTAGCAAGAAATATAGGTCCCTCTGATGAGAAGTTATTTTTCGATAAAACTAGAGACAATGAAATCACTTTAAAGGGGAACGAGAAGATCATCGTTTAGACTGTCAATATTATTGGTGACACAATAATAGTGCAATTATATAGTAGAAGTGAATCTCTGATGAAAACTGTTGATTTATTTTGTGTGTTTATCAACAGGAGTTTGGATGGGAATGTTAAAAGCCACTGCAGAGGAAATTAAGTGAATTATATTGAGAGGACATGGACACAACTCTTTTTGGAGATGAAGTGAAACAATTCATTAATTTCATTGATAGTGATGAGCTCTATGCTTCGAGATCACCAGCTGATTTGTACAGACTTGTACATGATGGTTTGGCGGCAACCTTCCCAAATATGGAAACCATTACGAAAATATTTTTAACAATACCTGTCACAAATGCTTCTGGTGAACATTCTCTTACTGAATTGAAAAGAATTTAAAATTATTTGCAAAGTACAATGAATCAGAAATATTTGACAAGTTCAGGAATATTGACAATTGAAAGTGTGTCTTTACAAGATTTTACCTACGATGTTGCAATTGATGGTGTTGTGAATAAAGAGAAAAAAAGCTATCTAAGTTGCCATGCCAACAAGGGAAGAAGCAAGAAAATCTTAAAAATCTATCCGTCTTCCAAATTTTCTTGATTAAATTCTGTTTTCCAAAATGGACCATTGCTGGTCTGATAGAATGGCTGCAGCTGGTCACATACTGATAGTTGTAATCACTCTCAAAACTGGCCTTTAGATGGTCCCTTCAGGCAAAGAACGGAATCCTGCAGACAGAGCCATTGATGTTGGACTTGGACTCACTGGACACTCCAGGTGGCAGGTAGTAATGAAGTTAACTTTTGAAACTGAACGAGACTCTGAAATATACTGATTTTTCCAAAAAATACCTCATTAAAATTGTTTATTAAAAAAAAAGTATACTGATTGTCAGTATATGCATCTTGCTGATTGGAGTATTTGCTCCTGCACTGGACTGTCTCATTCTGTGCTGCACTGACCTGTGCAGCAGTGATGTCATTGGCTGATTTTTCCATCTCGTTGCTCATCAGCAAGTTCCATGTTTGTTCGCCTCAAGACACACATCGCAATGTTGACCATCTTTACCGTCATTCTGACAAGAGGGTTTCAATTTAGCAATTATTCATACATGCATGCTTTTACAAGTTAAAAAGCACTAAAGCAGTTAAGCAGCGATCAATTTGTAAATTTTTGTGCCTTGTGCCTTTGCGTTCTGTGTGGCGAGGGTGGGCGGGGCAAGGAGGGGTATGGCGCCATTCGTAGGGAGATACTGATGTCATGTGGGGGCACAGAAATGAAGATGAGCAAGGGGTCCCACAAAGTTCAAATCAGCCACTGAAGTCAGGTAAACGGTTAGGCCCACTCAAAGTGAAAATAGCATGATTCCTGAAAGGACCCAGGCATTAATCCATGAGTCCTAGACCTTCGGCCCAAATCCCTTTTGAGTGCTATGTGCCAAAGGGATCTAGGGCTGAACCTCACTTTCACATGAGCCGGGGAGTCAGCATGCTGGCAGCAGATAGACAGGAGTCAGACTTAAGCAATAGCTGAGGTGCATCACAGAGCTTTTGTCATTGTGAGTCATCATCAACCTACTGCATGTTTTGATCAGCAGGCACAAGGACTCCTCAGGCCAAGCACCCTGATGACTAAGCTTTACTACGACCCTCCTTCCATGGTCGCGGAGGGGTTAGCATGGTCTTGTGGTGGTTGGGGGTGGGGGGGGGGCCTTCTTGAGCTGTCAGGCAACATGGTGTTCCTTTAGTGTGAAACGGGAAGAAATAAAAGCAATCCTGGTCCTTCTGCCCATATGAATCCTCGCACCCACCTGACCTCCATCCTCTCCAGCCTCTTCCCCCACTCTCTCCTGGTCTTCCTCCTCATCTGAGGAGATGTCCACACCTCCAGGCCTTCATCATTAGTTGGTTGCCCTGCTGCTGTGCCAGGTTATGTAAGGTGCAACAGACCACCACAATGTGAGAGACCCTCTGGAACTGCACTGTAGGACCCCACCGGATCTGTCGGGCAGCAGAAGCACATCACACCCAACGCACCACTAAATCACAGACCACGTAGCACTGACAGCCTTGTTATCGAGCAACTGCTTCAGTCTCAGGCCCCTACACTGGTGTTATCAGCCAAGAGCTCAGCGGGTATCCTTTGTCCCTAATAAGCCATTACTGCAGCCTTGTTTGATCTTTGAATATTCCAGGGGTTTGCGATTGCCCGAGGATGTAGTTATCATGCACGTTCCCTGAAAAGCATGCACACTTATGCATGAACCTCATCTGGTCACACACCAGCTGGGCATTAAGGGAGTGGAACCCCTCCCTGTTAATGAACGGGACTCCCTAATATCACGGGGTACATAGAGTGACATGAGTGCAATCGATCGCAGACCAGCTATGATGCCGAATCCCACAGCCCTCTCGTTCTGCTACACCTGGTACAACTCGAAATGGATGAAGTCCAATGCCCTCAAAGAGTGCATCCGTGACAACATGGATGCATTTATGGGTGGATGACTGTGAAATGTCACACAGGTCACCAGTGGAATACTGGGATAAACCCATTGTGTAGAGGTTGAGGCCTGCTGTGACCTTCATGGCCACAGGGAGGGATCTCCTTCGCCTCCATATGGCACCAAGTTGTAAAGAATGTGGCACAGGTACCACACAGCCTCCCCGGTGAGGCATAGTCTCTTGTGGCTCATGTTGTTCAACAGCTCCATAAAGGACAGATGGGTCCTTTGTACCCTCGGTCTCCTTCTTCACCTTCGAACCCCCTGTTCGTCTGCTGCTGCCTCCAGCCCTTCAGACTACTCTGCGGCCTCCTGGTCTCGTGGCACTGGGTGTTCCCTGGATGCCGCTGCTCGTTGTTGCTGAAGTCTGTGCTCCTCCAGCACTGTAAGTAGTAAAATTGCCAGTTCCACTGGCTCCATACCGATCTCGATCTGTTAGCTGCGAGGGATGAGAGAGAGAGACAGACAGACAGTGAGGTTGGTGTCACAGCTGCTTAATTTCAGTAGCTCCCCTCACCCATTGTCCTCCCAGTCCAGGAAGCAGCCAGTCTGACACATTATCTGGCGGCTACCATTCATTCACATCTCAGGTGCCCTTCCGTCTCCATCACTTGACCAGCCCTAGTCAATGCCTCTGGCCTTCCGTCTGGCTGTCCCCTCCCTTAATCTTTACATCGCTGGGGGTTCTGACAGGAGGTTTCAATGCTCAACCATCCCTCATGGGCAGGGTCAAATGGACGGTTCTGTCCATCTTAAGGGCTAATGGATCTCCAATGGATGGCACTGAGGTGCAGCACTTAGGCAGACTCAGTTCCTCCCGATCCTGTGCTTCCAAATATATATCCTTGAACCATTAGTTATCACCCCTCTCCAGTCCTCTGGGACCTCACCTGTAGCCAATGAGGATACAAAGATTTCTGTCAAGGCCCCAGCAATTTCCTTCCTTGCCTCCCTCAGTATCCTGATTCCAGCAGGCCCTGGGGACCTATCTACCTTAATGCTTTTTAAGACACCTCCTCCTTTTTGATATCAACATGGCCTAGAATATTTACACACCCTTCCCGAGACTCATCATCTACCATGTCCTTCTGTTTTGTGAATACTGATGCAAAGTATTCATTTTGTACCTTGTCTATTTTCTTTGGGTCCACACATAGATTCCCTCCTCTGTCCTTGAATGGGCCAAACCTTTCCCTTGCTCTTTATATATGTATAAAATGCCTTGGGATTCTCCTCAATCCTGTTTGCCATTGACATTTCATGACCCCTTTTAGCCCTCCTAATTCCTTGCTTAAGTTCCTACTTTCTTTATATTCTTCAAGGGCTTCACCTGTACCTTATAAATTCTTCCTTCTTCTTTTTGATTAGGCGCACAATATCCCTCGTTATCCAAGGTTCCCAAAATTTGCCATATTTATCCTTCATCTTCACAGGAAAATGCCAGTCCTGAATTTTAATCAACTGACATTTGAAAGACTCCCACATGCCAGGTGTTGATTTGCCCTCAAACAACTGCCCCAATCTAAATACTTCAGTTCCTGCCTAATTTTGTTGTAATTAGCCTTCCTTCAATTTAGCACCTTCACCCGAGGACTACTCTTATCCACGAGTACCTTAAAACTTACTGGATTGTGGTCACTGTCCCCGAAATGCTCCTTTACTAAAACTTCAATCACCTGGCCGGGCCCATTCTCCAATACTAGATCCAGTACAGCCCCTTCCCTAGTTGGACTATTTACATATTGTTTCAAGAAATCCTCCTGGATGCTCCTTACAAACTCTGCTCCATCCAAGCCTCTAGCACTAAGTAAATTCCAGTCAATATAGGGGAAGCTAAAATCACCCTCCACAACAACCCTGTTGCTTTTACCTCTTTCCAAAATCTGTCTACTTGCACACACCGCCTTCCACATTGTCCCCCTTTTCTTCATCAGGCCAACCTCCCACCTTCCCCCCCACCGGCCCCCCACCAGGCCTCATCTCACACGCCATGCTCGGTCAAACCTCAGACTTTTGTTGCAGTGGCAGTATGCGCCCTGCAGCACGGTGCTGTCCAGATTGACAATGGTGTGCAGAACCCTGCATTCCCCAATCCCAGGTGCTGTACTAATCCGACTCAGTGACACAAGTGGGTCCAGCAGCACAGAGCTATCCAGCTCAGTCTGAAGATGGAGGGCAGGAACTGGTCTGCCCCCGGCAGAGTGATGTACAGCACATCAGGAGCAGTGCAACTTGATGGCATGAGGGCTTTGTTGCATTCACCTCAAAATCTCTTGCAAACTGAGGACCACCACGCCACTCACTTGCAATTCAGGTTTTCGAACAATGTAATTTCACACTGGTGTGACACAAGGTTGAAGGGATATCGGCAACCAGCTGTTTTAATGAGCATTCATGAGATGCAAATGATGAAAATGGTGTTTATGCCACCAGCCATTGGGAAGGGCAGCCCACCATAACCCATCATTGGGAGAATTGCAACTAGATTCTCTGCTCCTGCCCGCCACCGAACCCGCTGTGGGCAGGATGGGAAAGATTTTCTATCTGAATGTGAGCAGCAGTCACAACTAAATGGATGAATTGTTTGCACAAATAGAAATAAAAATGTATGAACTGGTATCCATTGCAGAGATATGGATGCAAGGTTACAGAGACATGGACGCAATTATAATGACTGGGAATTGAATACTGAAATTGATATTTGAAATTCAGGAATGACAGGGAAGTAGAAAAACAGTGAGATAGCACTATTAATTACTCATGTCATTAGCATGGCAGCGAGAGATGACCTTAGTTTGAAAGAGCAAGATGTAGAATCAGGAGATAAATAGAAAAGTTAAGAGAACACTTATGGAAGTAGTTTATTGTCCCTCTAACAGTAGTTACACTGTAGTCAGAGGATACAGTAATAAATATGGCATGTCAATAATCATCAGTGGACAAAGGGAAAATTGTAGATGTGATGTACCCAAAGGGTATTTCATAAGATACATCCGATCATACCTTCAAAATAGTAATGGTCCAGATATCATAGTTAAGGTATATTCCGTTAAAAGTGAATGGTAGGGCAAACAAATGCAGAGCTCCCAGAATGAAAAGGAGATAAAATTTAAGATAAGGGAAAATAAGTGTGCTTACGGAAGGTGACAGGTGTCAGTTGAGAACTTAGAGGAATACAGAAGGTTCAAAGGGGAGGTGAAAAAGCTAATTAGAGAAGCAAGAAGGGATTATGAGAACATCTGACAACATAATGTGGAATCCCAAAGTCTTTTACAGGCATATAAATAATAAGAGAGTGGTAAAAGGAGTAGAGCTGATTAGAGGCCTAAATTGGAGTTTACGCATGGAGGCAGGGGGCATGGCTGAGGTATTAAATCAATACTTTGTATCCATCTTTACCAGGACATGGTGACAGACAAGGAAACTCCATCCTTAGAAGGATTCAAAATTGATCAAGAGGAAGTGTTGAATAGACTCTCAGTGCTGAAAGCTGACAAGGGGCTGGATAAGATGCATCCAAGGATATGAGAATGGAATTGCAGGAGCACTAGCCATAATCTTCCAGCCTTCTCTAAACTCAGGGGAGATGTCAGAGGACTGTTACAATTGCAAATGTTAGGCCTTCCTACAACAGAGGTTACAAGGATAGATGCAGCAATTGCAGGCCAGCCAGTTCAACATCAGTGGTGGGCAAGCTTCTAGAAACAATTATTCAGGATAGAATTAGCAGTGACATAGAAAAATGTGGGTTGATTAGAAAGAGGCAGCATGGGTTTCTAAAAGCATTTTCAGATGTAGAAGAGTCATGCGGACTCAAAACATTAACTCTGCTTCTCTGTCCACACTTGCTGCCAGACTTGCTGAGTTCTTCCAGCATTTTCAATTTTTTTGCCTCTCTCCAGGTTTATTGAGCATTGGTTTTCAGAATTATATCACCAGTCATTTGAAAGTGAACATTTCCCTCACAGCTTCCACTAGAACTACCCCTTTGCAGCTGTAAAACATGCCCATTTCCTCTCGTCCAAGTGGGAAGTCAGATTGTGGGCATTGGGCCATGTGGTTAAAATTGTGGTCTCAATCTGCTGCGACCAGGAACCTAACTGAAAACTGATGTTGGTTTAAATCCTCCCATTCATGATGAAATCGGCTTTCTCATGTAGATTTGCAATGCACGTATTAATAATGCCCCCATTAGACACTCTGTCCCATCGCATTTTCCATCAGAGCTATCTATTTTAAAATATTGATAATTCCACAATCACAAAGAACAATCATGGCAGGAATAACTAACAAGAAAGCCATTTTTATTCGTAAGAGTGTGGCAGAAATGTAGTCACTTATTTGACTTTGGACAATAAAACAGAGGCAAATCAGACAGTGGTAAATGTGTGCCGATCACAGTAGTTTATTGGGAGCTGGTGTGGGTATAGACTCGATATACTGATATGGCTTATGTCCAATTCTCAAATGGTTTACCAGAACAGAATGGACATAACATTGTTGTGGTGTTGTGGTTATTCTGAATCTTAGTTAATTTATTGGAGAAGTCTTGTAGCACAGAGGCAACTATATTTAATTATTACAAATAGATCTCCCAAGAGCAGCCCAGGGTCTAATCTGCTGTTTCTATCGTTAACTGCAGTCCCAAAGCAGCCTGAACATGACAGCAGTTCACTCACCTCTACAGCCAATCTACTCCAGCAACAGATCAGATGACTGATACAAACAAGAATGTTAGACAAAGGGGCATGAGTGGTGGAAGTGTTAAAACAACTGCCAGCATTAACAATGTGGCCTCTATTATAAAATCGCAATGACAACAGACAGTGCAAACATCCAAACTCTACACCGCAGTTTTTCAGAAACACCACATACTGTTTCCGTTAATTAAAAAGTGTGTTAAACCCAGCTTTGTGGACCACATTTTAACCAATTTGCAACAGCTGGTGAATATTTCTAATCTACAAGTAGGTATGAACGTTGTTTTCTATCATTTATTATCTTCACAAACTCAATGGCAATTCCCTGTGGGGAAGAACTGTATAGGTTTGATGTATACATGTTGACTGGTTAAAGGAAGCGGTGTCCCAAGTGAGGGGGATTTTCTTTTGCATGCTGCAGTGAAGTGGAAAGTTCTGAAAGTGATATTTTAATGCATCCTTTACGTTCACTGAAAGCCTGTCAGTTAACTCCAGTATAGCTGATGTATCACATGTCGGATCTGAAGGGTATAATATGCAGAACAAACCACAGCATGTCATTTTCTAGAATTGCACCTGAAGCCCCAGAAAGTGGGTTATAAATAAGTTACTGCCTGCTCCACTGTTTCACGAGTTTAGCCTTGAGATATTGGCCTCCAATATCTCCAGGTAGCTGGGAATTGTGCATGTGAGGTGGGGAAATTGTGGGACCGTGCGGTGTTAGGGGGTTAACCCAGCAAGGTGGGGCTGTGAGGTCTCGCAGAATTTAACAACAGGACCTCAGAATAATTTGTTTCTTTGATTTCCCCTGCCGACTCCCCCAGCAAAATGCCAAAATGACTGGCTGGCTGGCTGCCGAGCAGTATAACCATCAGCAGAATGCCAGTCAAGGACTAGGACAATCCACAGCAATCAACACTTTAGGGCAGGCTGCTGTTATGGGCCAGGGTTTAGAAAACTCCAAAGCATATCATAGAGTTCACCTGACCTGTTTATTTATTTTGGTTACGATGAGCACAAGGGCCTGCCTTTCAGGTGTTATTCAACAGAGGCCTGAAGCACTTTTAATCAAAAACAAAGTTTATGCTACGAATTTAGTTAACATTTTTATAAACACACACAGTAAGCATTTTTATCAACGACAAAGATAAATGCCCGACACAGCTACAGTACTCTATGTATAAACCTTAATGAACACCCCCTTAACTGTTTCAATTTAATAACAACATCCCATAAACCAGAAAACCCTTTCAAAGGTGTGGCCCAGCACACAGCACTCAAGACCTGGTTTCTTTAAGACTGTGGTATGGATACTCTTGTGTCCTTTCTGAAACAGCAGATTTGAATTCCTTCCAGAAAGCAGTTATTTCTTTCCCAGTTATCAGGCAGTTTGGAAACAGATTTTAAAATGCAGAGAGAGAGAGAGAGAGAGAGACAGGACAAGACTTCTCTGTCTGAGTCCTGGAGCCAAATGTGAAAACGAAAGCAAACAACTCAAGTGCCACACAACAGCCCCAAAACAAAGTGAAAGTAAAACTCAGAGCCACAGTCAGCTCCCAGCTCAAAAATGAAAGTAAAAACCCAGAGCCACAGTCCATCTCCACCCACACTGAAGCCATGTAATAAGACAAAAACATTTCTTAAAGGGGCACTTCCATGACACCTCCCCCAAGAAAGAAAAATAAGCCACCAACTTTGCAGATGGTTTCATTTTTCACCTTTTCACTTTTCCAATAAGAACAATTGACAATAAATACACATTTTTAAACAAAAACAAAACAGGCAAACATTGATAATAATAGTCCATTTTACTTCTTCTTCCACCATCGAACTTGCTTCTCTTCATCACATTCGTGACAAAGCATCGGCTATCGCGTTTTCTTGCTCTGCCACATGTATAATTCTTAAATGAAATTGCTGTAACAATAAACTCCATCGAAACAGTCTGGCATTGTTATTCCTGAATCGCTCCCAAAACGTCAATGGATTATGATCAGTATATGTTTCAGGTGAATTGCTGGCAACATAAATGTTAAGATGTTGCAAAGCCTGCACCAAGCTCAAAGACTCCTTTTCAAACATTCAATACTTCTTCTGGTGATCATTCCATTTCTTGGAAAAATATCTAATAAGCCGCTCTATTCCTTCGTTGTCTTCTTGCAGGAGAACAGCACCTACGCCCACATCACTCGCATCGACGGCCACTTTGAATGGTTTTGTGTAATTTGGGATGGCCAACACAGGAGCAGTGGTTAACACAGCGTCCAGGCCATCAAGTGCCTGTTGACACTCCACTATATACTGAAATTTGTTGCACTTCTTCAGCAAGTCCGTCAGTGGAGCAACCTCGCTGCTAAAATGTGACACAGATTTTCAGTAAAATCCACTCATGCCAAGAAATCGTATTATTTCCCTACGTGTCGAGGGTATTGGAAACTCCCCAATAATTTTGGTTTTCACATCCCGTGGGACCATTCGACCCTATCCAATTGTATGGCCAAGGAATGTAACCAGGGCTTTTCCAAATACACTAGATTTACCACCGAACCCGCTTCCTGAAGTCGATCAAATAACTCTATCAGATGCTTCAAATGTTCGTTCCATGCCTGACTAAAAATCACTAGATTGCCTACGTATACCGCACAATTGGGTAATCCTGAAAAGACTTTGTTAGTTGACCGTTGAAATATGGCTGGGGCGTTTTTCATGCCAAATAGCATAACTTTGAATTGGTATATACCATCTGGAGTCACAAAAGCTGGAATCACCTTCGCCCTATCGGATACAGGTATCTGCCAGTAACCATTAAGTAAATCCGGTTTGGAAATAAAAGCTGATTGTCCCACCTTCTCAATGCAATCCTGCAAATGTGGGATAGGATAAAAGTATTTTCTTGTAACTGCATTAACCTTTCTATAGTCCACACACAATCGTTGGGTACCGTCCGGTTTCGGTACCATCACTATGGGTGAGCTCCATTGGCTGCAACCCACTTCAATTATGCCATTTTTAAGCATACTCTCAATCTCTTTGTTAACCTGTGCCAATTTTAACGGGTTAAGTCTATATGGATGTTGTTTAATTGGAACAGCATTTCCCACATCTACATCATGTATAGCCATTTTAGTACTTCTCAACTTATCTCCACAAAATGTGATATTAATAACTCTTTCAGGTCAGTTCATTTTTCCTCTCGGCAGTAACTCAACAATTTATCCCAATTTTTAAGAACATCCTCGTTATCCAATTTAATTTGAGGAATGTCAAATTCAGAGTCATCTGGATTTGGTTCTTCACTTTGAGTTAGAATCACTAAAACCTCCTCCTTTTGCTCTCCTTCCGTTTTGAAATACCTTTTAAGCATATTCACATGACACACTTGGTGAGGTTTTCCTTCTGTCTTGCGCTCTTACCACATAATTCACCTCACTTAATTTCCTTTCAATCTGATAAGGTCCACAAAACCTAGCTTTTATAGGTTCAACAGCAGGTTTGAATTCCTTCCAGAAAACAGTTATTTCTTTCCCAGTTATCAGGCAGTCTGGAAACAGATTTTAAAATGCAGAGAGAGAGACACAATAAGACTTCTCTGTCTGAGTCCAGCAGCCAAATGTGAAAATGGAAGCAAAAAACCCAGAGCCACATAATAGCCCCAAACCAAACAAAAGTAAAAGGCCAGAGCCACAGCCCAGCTCCACCCACACAATGACATCACTGAAGCCATGTGACAAGACTAAACCATTTCTTAAAGGAACACTCCCATGACAGGCCAATAAGGCACCCCAGACCCTAGGGTGCCCACCCTGCAGGGGAGACCTCGATGGTGTCCATGGACACCACATGTTCCCTCTCTAGGGACACCCAGCTGTGAATGTAACCGCGGTAGAGGGGTAGACTGTTGGGTTGGACCACCCCCTTGGTCACCCACTGCTGGAACCTTTTGATTACAAGTTTAGCCAGGCACAGGATCTGCTTCACAAGGAGGTCTTCACTAAGATGAGTGGTAAAGCAAAAGGTGCAGAGGATACTGGATGTCTGCAGAGGGATTTGGATAGGTTAAGTGAATGGGCTAGGGTCTGACAGATGGAATACAATGTTGACAAATGTGAGATTATCCATTTTGGTAGGAATAACAGCAAAAGGGATTATTATTTAAATGATAAAATATTACAACATGCTGCTGTGCAGAGGGACCTGGGTGAGCTAGTGTATAAGTCACAAAAAGTTGGTTTACAGGTGCAACAGGTGATTAAGAAGGCAAATGGAGTTTTGTCCTTCAATCCTAGAGGGATGGAGTTTAAGACTAGGGAGGTTATGCTGCAATTATATAAGGTGTTAGTGAGGCCACACCTGGAGCATTGTGTTCAGTTTTGGTCTCCTTACCTGAGAAAGGACGTACTGGCGCTGGAGGGTGTGCAGAGGAGATTCACTAGGTTAATACCGGAGTTGAGGGGGTTGGATTATGAGGAGAAGTTGAATAGACTGGGACTGTACTCTTGGAATTTAGAAGGATGCAGGGGGATCTTATAGAAACATATAAGATTATGAAGGGGATAGGATAGATGCGGGCAAGTTGTTTCCACTGGCAGGTGAAAGCAGAACTAGGGGACATAGCCTCAAAATAAGGGGAAGTAAATTTAGAACTGAGTTTAGGAGGAACTTCTTCACCCAAAGGGTTGTGAATCTACGGAATTCCTTGCCCAGTGAAGCAGTAGAGGCTCCTTCATTAAATGTTTTTAAGATAAAGATAGATAGTTTTTTGAAGAATAAAGGGTTCAAGGGTTATGGTGTTCGGGCCGGAAAGTGGAGCTGAGTCCACAAAAGATCAGCGACGATCTCATTGAATGGCGGAGCAGGCTCGAGGGGCCAGATGGCCTACTCCTGCTCCTAGTTCTTATGTTCATCCTTCCATGCCCCTCTCCGCACCGGGTGCATAGAATGGTTTCAAGACAGAAGGTCATTTGGCCATTGTGTCCATACGGTTATCTGTAAGAGCCCTGTAGATCTGTAAATATTTTCTCTTCAATTAATTATTGAATTCCCTTTTGAAAGGTGACATTGAATCTGCTTCCACCACACCCTTAGGCAGTGCTTTCCAGATACTAACCACTTACTGCATTAAAATATTTCTCCTCATCATCACCATTGCTTCTTCTGCTTATCACCTCAGATCAGTATCTTCATGTTCTTTTTTTCCCAATTAAGGGACAATTTAACGTGGCCAATCCACCTACCCTGTACATCTTTGGGTTGTGGGAATGAGACCCACACAAACAACGGGAGAATGTGCAAACTTCACAAGACAGTGACCGGGGGCGGGATCAAACCTGGGTCCTCGGCGGCATGAGGCAGCAGTGCTAACCATTGCACCACTGTGTCACCCCCACCTTCGTGTCCTTGACCCTTGTGCAAACTCTGTCAATTCTCTGCATGATTTTGAATATTTCCACCAACCTTCTCTTCTCCAAAGGAAACTGCTCCAGCTTCTTGAATCTATCCTCATTACTGAAATCCCTCATTCCTGGAGCTAGTCCCTTAATTATTTCCTGCACCCTATTGGTCTTCTCATTCTTCCAGAAGCGTGGTGCCCAGAATTGGTTGCAATATCTCAGTTGAGGGAGAACAAGTGTTTTATGAAAGTTCCTTGCTTTATATTCTGTGCTTTCATTTGTAAAACACAGGATCCAGCCTCCAATATGCCTTATTAACTGCTTTCTCAATCTGTCCTGACACCTTCACGATTTGTACACATACATCCCCAGGTCCCTTTGCCCCTGCAAAAAGTGGTGGTAGATTGGGGTGTCAGGAGACCAGGAAAGGGGGGACATCCAGTGCTTACCAGACCTTAACCAGGGAGAACACAAAGTTAAACTGGAGCTTCTGCAGTGACGCTCCTGGCCACCCCCTTCCTACGTGAGGCCTGAACCAGATTATTTTTGTGCTTCCCTCAAACCCGGGAACTCTCTGCCCCCTCACCCAACAAAAACTGATTCTGGAAAATGGCCTATAAAGTCAATATTTGGTCACTTAAGGGCCTCAAGTGGTGCAAGACCAGGCAACTCACCTGAGGACTTGCTTGCCCCAGTGTAAAATTGCAGCGAGATCGGGGTGGCCGGGAACCCAGCGGGAAGCCCATCCAAGGAATTTTAGGCTCCCCCAAAAAACACGCCGGTGGGGTAGCGGAAAGTTCAGGCCTCTGTGTTATAGGTCCATTTTTTCTTTTATGTTTCTGTTTCAAAGTATACTGTAAGGTTTCTTAACAAATCATGGTCCTTGTGTAAATTGAGGACAAATCACTGTTAAGATGTGTAATGAAGGAGGCCATTCCTGACCATTTAAACGCATCCTGCCAGAACAACAGCCTTATCAACTTCACATTAGATTATTTTGCTTTTCCTAAATGAGTCCTGGCTTCAATGATTTTCCTGGAAAGCTATTCCAATCTGTGTAAAGAAATACATCCCAACATTTCAGTTTGCACTTGGTAAGACATCTCTGAAAGCACAGTTCCATGTTTAGTTTATCCTGCCAAGTACATTACATACCACTATAATGGTCTCCCCTGAGATGGCCTTTTCAGTGTTACAAATACCTTCCCTATAGCTCTTCCCTCTAACACTAAAATATGTCTCATCAATGTCCTTACTACTACTACCTCTTGTTGCAACAACCAAAATTGCATGCAGTTTCACAAATTCACTGATATCTCAGTCTATATTGTGATGGAACATGTATGTATGAAATGTAAGAGAAAAGAAAGAAAGAAATGGTAAAAGACAGTTGAAATGAAATGAAATTCCCGTTGCTTGCCATTTTAACAAAAGACCCTGCTCCCATGCCCACATGTCTGTCCTTTGCCTGCTGTAATGTTCCAGTGAAGCTCAACGCAAACTGGAGGAACAACATCTCATCTTCCGGTTAGGCACGCTACAGCCTTCCGGTCTCAACACCGAATTCAACAACTTCGGATGATTAGCTCGACTTAGGGGAGCATTTCGGTAACAGTGACCACAATTCAGTAAGTTTTAAAGTACTGGTGGACAAGGATAAGAGTGGTCCGAGGATGAATGTGCTAAATTGGGGGAAGGCTAATTATGACAATATTAGGCGGGAACTGAAGAACATAGATTGGGGGCGGATGTTTGAGGGCAAATCAACATCTGACATGTGGGAGGCTTTCAAGTGTCAGTTGAAAGGAATACAGGACAGGCATGTTCCTGTGAGGAAGAAAGATAAATACGGCAATTTTCGGGAACCTTGGATGACGAGTGATATTGTAGGCCTCGTCAAAAAGAAAAAGGAGGCATTTGTCAGGGCTAAAAGGCTGGGAACAGACGAAGCCTGTGTGGCATATAAGGAAAGTAGGAAGGAACTTAAGCAAGGAGTCAGGAGGGCTAGAAGGGGTCATGAAAAGTCATTGGCAAATAGGGTTAAGGAAAATCCCAAGGCTTTTTACACGTACATAAAAAGCAAGAGGGTAGCCAGGGAAAGGGTTGGCCCACTGAAGGATAGGCAAGGGAATCTATGTGTGGAGCCAGAGGAAATGGGCGAGGTACTAAATGAATACTTTGCATCAGTATTCACCAAAGAGAAGGAATTGGTAGATGTTGAGTCTGGAGAAGGGGGTGTAGATAGCCTGGGTCACATTGTGATCCAAAAAGACGAGGTGTTGGGTGTCTTAAAAAATATTAAGGTAGATAAGTCCCCAGGGCCTGATGGGATCTACCCCAGAATACTGAAGGAGGCTGGAGAGGAAATTGCTGAGGCCTTGACAGAAATCTTTGGATCCTCGCTGTCTTCAGGGGATGTCCCGGAGGACTGGAGAATAGCCAATGTTGTTCCTCTGTTTAAGAAGGGTAGCAAGGATAATCCCGGGAACTACAGGCCGGTGAGCCTTACTTCAGTGGTAGGGAAATTACTGGAGAGAATTCTTCGAGACAGGATCTACTCCCATTTGGAAGCAAATGGACGTATTAGTGAGAGGCAGCACGGTTTTGTGAAGGGGAGGTCGTGTCTCACTAACTTGATAGAGTTTTTCGAGGAGGTCACTAAGATGATTGATGCAGGTAGGGCAGTAGATGTTGTCTATATGGACTTCAGTAAGGCCTTTGACAAGGTCCCTCATGGTAGACTAGTACAAAAGGTGAAGTCACACGGGATCAGGGGTGAACTGGCAAGGTGGATACAGAACTGGCTAGGCCATAGAAGGCAGAGGGTAGCAATGGAGGGATGCTTTTCTAATTGGAGGGCTGTGACCAGTGGTGTTCCACAGGGATCAGTGCTGGGACCTTTGCTCTTTGTAGTATATATAAATGATTTGGAGGAAAATGTAACTGGTCTGATTAGTAAGTTTGCAGACGACACAAAGGTTGGTGGAATTGCGGATAGCGATGAGGACTGTCTGAGGATACAGCAGGATTTAGATTGTCTGGAGACTTGGGCGGAGAGATGGCAGATGGAGTTTAATCCGGACAAATGTGAGGTAATGCATTTTGGAAGGTCTAATGCAGGTAGGGAATATACAGTGAATGGTAGAATCCTCAAGAGTATTGAAAGTCAAAGAGATCTAGGAGTACAGGTCCACAGGTCATTGAAAGGGGCAACACAGGTGGAGAAGGTAGTCAAGAAGGCATACGGCATGCTTGCCTTCATTGGCCGGGGCATTGAGTATAAGAATTGGCAAGTCATGTTGCAGCTGTATAGAACCTTAGTTAGGCCACACTTGGAGTATAGTGTTCAATTCTGGTCGCCACACTACCAGAAGGATGTGGAGGCTTTAGAGAGGGTGCAGAAGAGATTTACCAGAATGTTGCCTGGTATGGAGGGCATAAGCTATGAGGAGCGATTGAATAAACTCGGTTTGTTCTCTCTGGAACGAAGGAGGTTGAGGGGCGACCTGATAGAGGTACACAAAATTATGAGGGGCATAGACAGAGTGGATAGTCAGAGGCTTTTCCCCAGGGTAGAGGGGTCAATTACTAGGGGGCATAGGTTTAAGGTGAGAGGGGCAAGGTTTAGAGTAGATGTACGAGGCAAGTTTTTTACGCAGAGGGTAGTGGGTGCCTGGAACTCACTACCGGAGGAGGTAGTGGAAGCAGGGACGATAGGGACATTTAAGGGGCATCTTGACAAATATATGAATAGGATGGGAATAGAAGGATACGGACCCAGGAAGTGTAGAAGATTGTAGTTTAGTCGGGCAGTATGGTCGGCACGGGCTTGGAGGGCCGAAGGGCCTGTTCCTGTGCTGTACATTTCTTTGTTCTTTGACTCCACCTCGACCCCGTTGTTTTCATTCCATTTCATTTTAACTGTCTTTTACCATTTCTTTCTTTCTTGTCTTTCTTCATATATATTAAACCCTCCCCCCCCCCCCCCCCCATCTTATCCACCTTTCCTTCCCCTTTCTCCTCTTTGCTTCTCCCTTCCCTTCCCCCCACATCTACAGTTCACCCTCTGATGTTAGTTTCTCTGCTGTTTGGCCTTTCACACCTTTTGTTCTCTCTGGGGACTGCCGTTAACACTCTTTCCCCTTGGTTTCTGTGGCAATTAACACCCCGCTTCCCTGACTTCTGTGGCTATGACTCATCTTTCACTCTCACTCCACAGTATAAATATTTCCCACTTTCTCTGTCTTTTAGCTTTGACAAAGAGTCATCAGACTCGAAACGTTAGCTCTTTTCTCTCCCTACAGATGCGGCCAGACCTGCTGAGATTTTCCAGCATTTGCGCTTTTGTTTCAGATTCCAGCGTCCGCAGTAATTTGCTTTCATTTATTCTTATGTGTGAAATGTACTGCCTCGCATGTGAGTAATAAACTCAATGGTGGTTATTGCATATTAACAAGTTGGATATATTCTGTGTCCCATCACTGGCGTCCTACTGATTATAAAGGAGGCTGCTTGTGAAAATGTAAATGCCATATTTAACATCTGACACCGCCCTGACCACGAAGGCGACAATTTCTAGCAGGCTGCCTCACCTCTCTCTGACCCCGAATCCATTGAGCTCGCAGTGACCGTTATTTGTGAGTCGAATTCCACTGCTGGGTTCATTGGTCTGCACATTTTCAGAACTTAATGTATTATTGATGCTGATTATAGCATATCATCCGTTTAGGTACAGGCATTTAAAAAAAAATTAGTGTTCATATGGAGTTAATTTAATCCAGTTTTACTTTTTACATGTATCCTAAAGCATCAGTGATAGTTTGCAATTCTGCTGTTGTTTCTTAACTGCACTCCAGCAACTGAGCACTCCTAGCTGATTAATGAATCTATTCATTTCAGGTTCCAGCCCTTTTAAAAGAATTAATATGGCATGGGTAGTACCCTCAATAACGACACGAGTGTGTAGAATGGTAAATGAAGGCTTTAATAAGCAGAAAACTAGTCAGTGACCGAGACGTGTGCTTACTGAGTGCCACCTACAGGGCGTCACCTTATATACGGCTCTCTGGTGGGCGGAGTCCCCCAGGGTTCCAAACCCGGTCTTCAAGGGGCATCACCTACATGGTGTTAAGGGTACAGTAACCATTCATCACAACATGTATTACTGTTAACAGTAATCATGTAGACACCCTCCATTTCAGATTCTATCACATCAGCTAACACTATTGGGGTAACATAGTCAACTCTCTGGGCGCATTTCTCCAGAAAGATCTTTCTGGAATTGCCGTGTGCTTCCCGATGCTCGGCCCAGTGAGGCCGGCAAAGCTATTCAATGTTAATCGGTCCACTTAATGAGGCCTCGTGGGCTTCTCGCCGCAAACGAAGGCTCGCCAGCTAGTTTGCCGGGACCGCGCTCACCAGCCCCCCTCTAACTTAAGCAGCACTGGCTCAGCCAACCGCAGCCAGCTCGCAACGATGGCACCCAGGAGACCAACTCCAAGATTCAGGCATACAAATTTGGGGAGGCTGCTAGACGCTGTGGAGGCCAGGAGTAATGTCCTGTTCCTCCGAGGGTCCAGGAGGGTCAGCCACAGGGCAGGCAGTGCAGCCAGTGAGAGGTGGTGGCAGCTGTGAGCGCCGGGATTGTGCCCAGGAAGACTGGCCTCCAGTGCCGGAAAAAGGTCAACGACCTACACAGGGCAGCATGAGTGAGTAGACACCAATGCCCCTTTCACACACCCCCAGCCCACCACTGTGAATCATGCGTGTGGCTGACAATGTCCTCTCTGTGTCTCCTCAGGAAAAGCTCTCCCACAATTGCTGGTATAGGGCCCAAACTGGAAGTGGAGTGCCGAACATCAGGATCTGCACCACCTTTGAGGAGCGTATCCTGGTGACTGGGGTGGCCGAGGACAGGGCGGTCACCAACACGGAGGCTGGCAGATGCCGCAAAGGTGAGAAACCACCGGCCCCTGACGTAGGATCTGTCAAACATGAGTCGTTATTGCCTTACTGACTGATCCATCCCTCCCACTGACCACATGTCCATTCTCCCACAGGTCCTCCAGCCGATGGCGCCGACCTATCCCGGGTGGTCTCCTCACCAGCCTCCCAGGAGACCACCTCGTAGGAGAGCTCCGAGGAAGACACCCTAATAGTCGTGTCACAGCTGTCACTTCAGCAGATCCATAGCTACTTGGAGGAGTCCCAGAGGCTACGGGCAGTGGAGCTATCGCTGGCAATGCATGGCACCGAGGCCAACACGGTGTACGACGTCAGCACCATTAGTGAAGGTGTCCATGGTGCAGTCAGTGACGGCCATGGCTGAGGGTCTCGGCAGAATGTCCAACCCGCTGGGGGATGTCACCCAGTACTAGACTGACCTTGATGAGATTCTGCAGACATGCCTGCTCTCAGATGGGCATGGCCGAGGCACTTCGGAGCTTGTCCCAGTCACAGGTGGGCATTGCAGAGGCGCTGCAGAGCATGTCCCAGTCACTGAGGAGCATTGCCAAGTGCTTTGGACACGATCATGGGGAACCACCAGGGCTGGCAGAGCTAGATAATGCAGGGCCAACCGGGGCTCGAACCCCGAAGACCTGTGAGCACTGATAAGGAGGAGAGGGCACTGGGTGCCAACCTGGACCTGACCCATGAAGTGGGGATTGTGGCCACCAGCTCCCCCAGTTCCACCCCTCTGGTGAGGCCGCGCCTCACATTCAGCACACGGAACGGGGCGGCACGGCTGTGCATGTGCCGCCGACAAGTGAGCCTGGGCCCTCTGGCCTCAGAGTCCCCAGAGGACACCCGCCAAGGGCATTGAAGGCCAAGTGATGTGGTAAGCAGCTGGCTGCCTCAGCCTCAGATGTGCATCCCAGACGCAGTGGTAGAGCCAGGAGGGTGAAGCAAATCAAGGATCACTGAAGGCATCGGGGGAGGGGGAGGCGGGGGTGGGGGTGTGTGGTAGGTAGAGGTAGGTAGAGGTGAGGGGGCTGGGATGGGGAGGGTACAGCACCATCGGGAGGGTGGGGAAATGTAAAACACAATAAACATCTTTGTGCACAACTAGTATGATGCGCGCCCGACATCTCCGAACCCTTGGTCCATCTCTCCAGGCAAACCCCCCCACTCTCTGTCGCACTCACCCACCCTCCCACCATGGTCATGTCCCCAGAGCTGGGTCCCATCCCCTGGGTGTTAGGGTGTTGGCTGTTGCCTATGTGGTGTTGCCTCCCGCAGTGTTCAAGCACAGAGTCCAGGCATCAAGGTGTGACTGGGATGCTAGGCAATGACTCCCACATGTTACATGCCCCGCCCACCTACTAGAATCCACTTGGGTTGTGTGAAGAGCTCACTTAACCATGGTTACCAATTCCCTATTAGCAATAACTCCAGCCGCATCACCAGAGGCCTTGGCAGTCAGTGGGGGTTATGAGTGGTCGGTGGGGCAGATGGGCAGGAACAAGGGTTGCCCCCGAGTGGGTACACATGATCCAGGGATTTGCATGGTGGCGCCGTGCACAGATGCACCCCAGATCCTCCCCACCATGGCGGCCCACCCCTGCGGAGGGTTCCCCATCCCCAGCCAAGGGTCCCCCATCACCAGCCGAGGGTCCCCCACCTGCCACCGAGCACTGGGGTGGCAAGCTCAGCGCCCCTGGGCTCTTTGCCTGGGAGCAAAGATGGCGACTCACCTACTCAGCTCCCCACAGAAGCTTTTCTGCCAGGTTCACGTTTTTCAAAAGGAGTATTAATCGGTGCCAGCGTTACCACTTGCTGGGGAGGCCGCTAAATCATGGGAGTGTGTTGGATATGGGGTGGCTCTCGTTAATTGTATGGAAATGGAGCTTAAGTGGTGATAATTGGTTTCTCACCACACTACAGCGAGATCCCGATTTCGCTTATGGGAGCGGGCCGGTTGCATCACAAACTGTTTGGCGCTTGGCGCGGTTCTCGTTTTCTGCCTCTCCCACTATTCATTTTGCTTGAGCGAGAACGCAACGAGGCTGGAGAATCGCACCCTCTGTCTCTTAGCATTTTGACCTCTGCTACTGCACAAGAACCTTTTTAAATCATGTTCCAGATCTGGAGGACTGGTCGATGTCTGATTGCTTCAACAGTTAATATTGATAGCTTCAATTTTGCGCCTTTGTTAAATTGTACTAGAGATCCATTACATGGTTCTGCTGGGAGTCACAGCCCTAGAAAATAACATTTCAATCCCAGTGTCAGGAATTCAATCTGTTCCAAAAGGCACTCCTAGAATAGGGGCGCTGTGTACAGTTTTCTTCAGACTGGTCAATTAGTAGAACAATAAAATTAAAAATGATGTTGCCGAACTGTGGAATTGTTATCAGGATTAGTCACAAAGGGCTGGAAAAGTAGAGAACTGAATTGGCTGAAGAGCAGCATTGCAGAATAAAGCTGATTTTCCAAACTGAAGTACTACATTAAGATATCATTTGCACACATTGAGCACAGAATTACAGAAGCTCATTGATTTTAAATTTCAGGTTGGGGTTTAAATCTATATTTAGTGTGAAGGGCAGTCTGGTGTCAGAGCAATGAAGGATCATCCAAAAACTAATAGAATCTGAAGAAAATGTAATTTACAAGTGTGTCGGATGTGGCATGTGAGAATGGCTGATTGTAAATAGCAGTAATGCTAACGGTTCCTTAAAGAATTAATATTTAGGAATGAGGCAGTTACACCAAAGAGCAATAACCACAAAAGGAAGACTGGGAAATCAAATGAATGCTGATTGTAATTACCCATGCTCTGAGGGGAGTGAAGGTTGTAAGCATTGAGGATCTATGATCTGAAGGATGTTGCTAAATATAGAATGGAATCATCAGTAAAAGTTTATTAAATACATTTCCGAGTTACACAGACCACAATGGCTTCAGGCCGGTGCTGAGTTAGCTGATCTGAAGGCAATGCTACATTTGATCTCAGAACCCTCGGTTAGAGAGGGGAAGGTTCAATCAGTTTTCTCATTCTTGAACGCTGTTCAGCAACTAAAGTACAAATCTGTGAACATTAGACTGGCCAAATACTGAACCTACCCTCTCTGTTGTGGCCAAATAGCCCATGCAAAATGTCGAACTCCCATCATGTGCAATTCAGTTCAATACATTTGACAGAACGCCTGCTTGAAACAGAAAAATTAACAATGAAACGTGGTAAATGTTATGTAAACCCAACTCGAATGTTTTCAGCCAAGGAAATAAAAGTCTTTAGGTGGCTCCAGTACATACTTCGCAGTTGACTCTTAATGCTCTCTAAAGTGACCAGTAAATCACAATGAAGCTCCATAGTAAGGAAATGTTGGACACCCTAACCTAGGCAACGCATCTGGACTAAATTCTATTAAATAACATCCAAGATTCTTCCATTACCATCCATGCGTATTCCCTGTCCAACCAGCAGGTTAGATGAACCTGAGGTGCAAGCACAGCTAGTTAGAGGTATGCTTGGAGGCTCTCAACATTAACTTTGATTTCTTCAAGATTACAAGTCAAATCAGGTCAAGAAAATAACTAGCTGACCACCACCTAACACTTCACCTGTCAGCTTCCAGGCCAGTAATCCTATATGTTTCAAAAGCGAAAATCAGATCTGATGACCACGCCGGGGGTTCGGAGGCAGCTTAAGGCCTCAGAGCCTGAGGGTCAAGGTTGGGCATTACCCCCTGGCACCAAGTGAGCAATATCAAGGGGCAGTGTCAAGTGGGCTCTGATAAGTGGATACTGCCAAAGTAACCCTCTTCCATGGCGGGGGAGTTGATGGGAGAGCCCGATGATGTGGGGTGGGGAGAGAGGGGGAGAGTGCCCTCTGATACTTAAGTGGCGGGGTCGGGGTGTCGTCCCAAAGCTTGTGGGGGTGGTCCTCTATGCCCGTGGGAGGATTGGGGAACTTATTTTAAATGCAGATTTAAAGCTGACACCCTGAAATCTGTGGAGCAGGCCCTGCCCCACCAGAGTAACAGAGTAAACCACATACCCATGGTGCACTAAGTGGTCTGAAAACTCAGCAGTGTTTCTGGAGAGAAATACGCTGGTTTTCAATCAGAGTCTGACACTTTGACAGATTTTGGAAAAATTCCATCATGTGTCTCCAAACTCAACCACACCACAGTTTCTGTATGTGTTTCTATTTATATGCTCAAGTGAATTCCCAATTAATGTCCGCCACCTGCATATAATTAATCACAATTGATGTAGAATTAACATATTTGTCCAGGTGCACTAAAGTTCCTTCATTGTTGCTGTGTCAAGATCATGGTATTCCTCACATCATTGTGGCAACAACATTACCACAAGAAACATAGAGGCAGGAATTCTCCAGCCGTTTGCTGGCAGCTGGATTCTCTGTTCCCGCCGGCAGCACACACCTGCCTGCGGAATTCCCTGTGCGGTGGGGTGGCTTCAATGGAAATTCCCATTGACAGCGGTGGGAGAATCTGACCACCAGAGAACGGCAGGAGAATTCCTGCCTCTATGTTTCTTGTGGAAATGTTGTAATCCCGGTGAACAGCTCGCCGCTGCCCGCCACCGAGAAACATGCGGCTGGGAGGCCAGGGAATGCCGCCTAGCCAAAAGAAGGCCATGCTTCACAGCATGTCCATGCCAGAAATAACTGCACTGGTTCAAGGAGATGGAACACTACAGTCTTCTCAGAGTAACTACATGTAAGTGATAAATGTGACTGTGCCAGTTCCATCAATATGTCAAAATCAAACCGAAAAAAATGTATAACCACAACTTGGGTAAGATTCCGGAGAGCAACCAATTACTGTGAAACCATGGCCGGAATCCTCCGGCTTTGGAATTCTCTTTTCCCGCTGGCAGTGGAACCTGTGGGTTTCCCGACGGCGTGGTGTGACTATAATGGGAAATCCCTTTGACAAGCGGCAGGAAAAGCGAATCCCAAAGCCATCAGCGAACGGCATGCGCCAAGAAACACATGGCTGGTGGACCGGAGAATCCAGCCCCTATCATAGTAACTAGTGCGCATCTTCCACAGTAAAAGGATGAATAATAACGCTTGCATTTCTATTTTATCTCAAAGTACTTTACAAACATTGTGGGTGGCACAGTGGTTAGCACTGCTACCTCACAGCTCCAGGAACCCAGATTCAATTCTGGCCTTGGGTGACTGTGTGAAGTTTGCACTTTCTCCCCATGTCTGCTTGGGTTTCCACGGGTGCTCCGGATTCTGCCCACAGTCCAAAGATTTGCAGGTTAGGTGGATTGGCTATGCTAAATTACCCCTTAGTGTCCAAAGGTTTGGTGGGGTTGCTGGGTTACGGGGATGGGGTGGAGGCGTGGGCTTACCCGAACAGGTGCCGGAATGTGGCGACTAGGGGCTTTTCACAGTAACTTCATTGAAGCCTACTTGTGACAATAAGCGATTATTATAGTTCTCTTTCAAGTGCCGGTGTAGCCTTGATGGGCCGAATGGCCTCCTTCTGTATTGTAAATTCTATGATTCTATGGTTCTATGAAACTCCATCAATTTGTTGAGTTGCATTAACCATGGTTGTGTAAGCTAATGCAATAGCACCAGTATTATTCTACCAATAGTGAGGCAAAAAACTTGTTAGTTTGTTTTTCATGATGTTGTTTGAGGGAAGAAAGTTGACCATAATGAGGGAGAAATGCTGACTGAGACAAAGAGAACATTCCTTTAACTTCTTCAGAGTGCTGCAGAAGTTCCAGTCTTAACCTGAAAGTTACCATCTATTCAAAGGATTGCTCCCAACTCACCATTTCAGCAATGCTGTAACTGGGAGTGCCTTGGTTGTTTAATTCCTTGAATTAATCTATAAATTATCTAACTCTGTAATGGGAGTGCGAAAAATTAAACTGAACTACCACATTTGTCAAACTTGGTGTCTTTTAAAAATTAGAGGAACCATGGGAGCTCTCTCATATAAATCACAATTCTTTGATATTCATGAGGGATGATGCATTTTGACAGAACTTACATGCACGAAAATGAATGAGAAAATATTTACTTTGCATTTATCTTGAAGTCAGTGCATATTTAAAAATAATCAGTAATTCCAATGCCTTTTAAATTGGCCATACATCCAGAGTTATCTTTGATAGTCTAATTTTCAAGCTATATCGACACATAAGGAAGCTTTGCATTTTGTTCATACAGGACATAATTCATATAGGAGTGCAAAACTCTAAAAAGGACAATGAGGCTCTGGTGCATCAAATACAGGCAGGTAATGTACTGTTTTCTTTATGTCTCTACAAGATATGCAAGTATGATTTATTTATTGTTTAGAGCAAAATTGTAACTTTGCCTGACAAGCTATACATCACTGAGACCTCTGGGGCACCACAGTTTCAGGATAGGTGTGCGTGTATAAAACTTCCTATATGTTGAGGCAGAATCCTCTGATCACAGAAATTTTCCCTTAAGATTATGAAATAAGTATTCATACACATCAGTGAAAGGATTAAGTTAATCCGACAACATATATGTTGCATTGCAAAAGTTTCAGTGAGTTAAGCATGTACCTAAAACAGCTTTTTGACATCTCTTGGACTAGCAATGGTTTTCTATCCTCATGTCAATCAGGGCCAGGGATCAGCACACTCTCTCTCCCCCATGCTTTCCTCAGGGAGAACTGATAAACAGGAAATATTCTCAGCACTATTGAGCTAGAATGCAAATGCTGTGGTGCTGGAAATCAGAACCGATTAACACCAGAGATTTCAATACAAATGGTGCCTGGCAGCAATTGATCTGCATGTCTCCTGAGGAGCAAACATGCCAGAATGCTGTAAGAGACAGGATGCTGAACAGCAGGGATCATGTAGCTTAGCATTAAGGTAATACTGTGGGTTTGGTTTGCTAGATAAAAGAGCATACTTTTTACAGCTTCCTTTTTTTCCATTTACATCCTTTATTTATGCCATGACATAATGAGATTTTCTGTCTCCTCCTGCTCCCCCACCCTCACATTAACCTGAATATGTACATAAGGCTATTTTGAAGTGATAGATTCAACATCTTATATTCTCTGTTGCAGGCCATATTATGCCAATGTGACGATGGTATTGCTTCCATTATAGTGTGTATTATCTTCTTGTATTCTGCATGGCAAAATAAAATTACGACACTGCTTTATTTATATATATATATATATATATATATCAAAGTGGACAAATGAAAGAACATTCCGGATATACAAGTAACTTTTAAAAATATTCTTACACAGGATGTGAGCATCGCTGGCTAGGTGTGCATTTATTCCCCATCCCTATTTGGCCATGAACTGAGTAACTTATTAGGCCATTACAGAGGGAATTGCTGTGGGTCTGGAGTTACATGTCGCTGAGGCCAGGTAAAAATAGCAACACGGTAGCCTAGTGGTTAGCACAGTTGCTTCACAGCTCCAGGGGTCCCAGGTTTGATTCTCGGCTTGGGTCACTCTCTGTGCAGAGTACGCATGTTCTCCCCGTGTTTGCGTGGTTTCCTCCGGGTGCTCCGTTTTCATCTCACAGTCCAAAGATTTGCAAGTTTGGTGGATTGGCTATGCTAAATTGCCCATAGTGTCCAAAAAATGTTAGGTGGGGTTACGTGAATAGGGTACAGGTGTGGGGTTAGGGTGGAGGTATGGGCTTAGGTAGGGTGCTCTTTCCAAGCGCCGGTGCAGACTCGATGGGCCGAATGGCCTCCTTCTGCACTGTAAATTCAATGAGTGCGAGAGGAGCCAGGAGTGCAAAAAGAGTGCGAGAGGAGCCAGGGGCACAAAAGAGTGCAAAAGGAGCCAGGATGCAAAGGGAGTGCAAAAAGGGTGCAAGCGGAGCTAGGAGTGCAAAAAGAGTGCAAGAGGAGCCAGAAGTGCAAAAAGAGTGCGAGAGGAACCAGGGGTGCAAAAAGAGTGCGAGAGGAGCTAGGAGTGCAAAAAGAATGTGAGAGGAGCCAGGAGTGCAAAATGATTGCGAGAGGAGCTAGGAGTGCAAAAGAGTGCGAGAGGAGCTAGGAGTGCAAAAAGAGTGCGAGAGGAGCCAGGAGTGCAAAGAGTGCGAGAGGAGTCAGAAGTACAAAAAGAGCTGTTACTGTCACTGCTGCTGCTGTTTGGTGTCAGTATACTGACCAGGTTTAGATAAGACCAACTGTGATGTCATAAGGAACTAGCTACGAGATTGTTTGGTGAATATTTTATCAATTTTGCTCATTTATCTTTTCAATGCTCGAACAATTTATTGGTAACTGAAAATTTACTTTATGCTAATGTTTTTCTAACAGCAGTGGCAAAGCTTATTGGGAGTAATACAGTTTTATTAATTAAAATTTATATTTTTTCAAATAAGTAAATATAAATGAATACAAATAACTAAAACTTTGAAATAAAATAATTTAATTAAATACCCAAAACACACACCTGTATAATTAAGAAAGGTATAACTTTTAGCTGTAGTTGGTGCTCACTTTTAATAAGCACAGTAAAGTGTAGCAAATGTAGGAATTATTCTAAGTTAATTAAGAAAGCAATTAAATTCAGTAAATAATATTTTAAAAGTGGCTGGACAAGTATTAAGTTGCATCTGTGGAACATGGGAGCATCTGGACGTCTAGGCGATCCAGGACAAACGCATTGGCAAAAAGTGTAAGGAGCTAGAGGAATTCCGGATCAGATTATTGATCTAGAAGCTTAACTGCAGACATTGCTCAAAGTGGGGAGGCGAAAAATACCTGGTCGAGTCCAGGGAAATATCGCAGATACGGATTGGGGCTGGAGATGTGGTGGCAGAGCCAGGGAAGATAAACAAGGCGTTTAGGGAGTACTACCAGGGATTGTACGAGGCGGACCCGGGGGGGGGGGGGAGAGGAGAAGGACATGGAGCGGTTTCTGGGTGAGCTGGAATTTCCCCAGATGGAGGAAGCAAAGAGGCAGGTGTTGGAGGAGCCGTGGGTCTGAGAGAGGTGCTGGATATTATCAGGCGTATGAAGTCGTAGAAGGCCCCAGGGCCGTATGGGTACCCGGTGGAATTTTTTAAGGAATTTGCGACGGGCCTGGCACCACATCTGTTGGGGGCGTTTAATGAGGCGCTGGAGAAGGGGGAGCTGCCGGAGACGACAACACAGGCAGTAAATCACGCTAATCCCGAAAAAGAGGAAGGACCCAGTGGAATGTGGGTCGTATAGGCCCATATCACGATTGAACACGGATGTGAAAGTATTGGCAAAGTTGTTGGCGGGGTGGATACAGGATTGTGTCCCGGGGGTGGTTGCAGAAGATCAAACAGGCTGCATGTAGGGCAGGCAGCTCGCGAGTAACATAAGATGGGTGTGGAATGTAGTGATGAATCCGTCATGAGCTCTGGTACCGGGAGTGGTGTGTCCATGGATCCGGAGAAGGCATTTGATCGGATGGAGTGGCGGTACTTGTTCGAGGTTTTGGAAAGGTTTGGGTTTGGGCTGATATTTGTGGCATATTCGGTTGCTGTATGTGGCACCAAAGGCAAATGTGAGGACGAATAATATGAGTTCGCGGAGCTTTGACTTACGCAGGAGTACGAGATAGGGGTGTCCGCTGTCGCTGTTACTGTTTGCGCTGGCTATAGAACCATTGGTGATGGCTCTCAGGGGGTCGGCGGAGTGGCAGGAGATTATGAGGGGACAGAGGGCGCATTGGGTGTCGCTCTATGCCGATGATTTCTTGTATGTTTTTGTCTGGGCCTGCTGGGGAGCTTTGGAGGGTTCTCAGGGTATAAACTGAATGTAGGGAAAAGCAAGGTTTTCCCGGTGAATGAGCTGGGCCGGCACGCAAATTTAGGGGGATGCCATTTACGGTAGCGACGGATAGGTTTAGGTATTTGAGGATTCAGGTAGCGAGGGAATGGACGGGGCTCCATAAGTGGAACTTAACGAAGCTGGTGGAGGAGGCCAGGGAGGATCTTAAGAGGTGGGATACACTGCACTTAACGTTGGCGGGGACGGTCCAAGTGGTGAAAATGAATATTCTGCCGAGGTTCTTGTTTATTTTTCAGGCTCTCCCAATCTTTATACCAAAGGCCTCTTTTTGGAAATTGGACGCAATCATTTCTGACTTTGTACAGGCGGGGAAGGTGCCGAGGGTGGGGTGGACCCTGCTACAGAGGCAGAGGCAGCAGCCGGGGTTAGCATTGCTGAACCTGCTTCATTATTATTGGGCGGCAAATGCAGACAAGGTGTGGCAGTGGTGGGAAGGAGAAGGGGTAGAGTGCGTTAGGATGGAGGAGGAATCTTGTGAGGGGACTAGTTTTAGAGCTATGGTGACAGCGGTTGCCAATGGCTCCGAGTAGGTATTTAGGGAGCCCAGTGGAAGGAATGTTGCTGTTAATGTCGCTGTGCAAGAATCATGGGTTTGAGCCGGGGGGGGATGGATAGTGTATACAGGAGGTGGCGTGATGTGGGGCTGGCCAAGGTGAGGGATCTGTATTTGGAGGAAGGATTATCCAGTCTGGAGGAGCTGAGGGAGAGGGTAGAGCTGCCGAGGGGGAATGAGTTCAGGTATCTGCAGGTTAGGGACTTTGCGCAAAAGATCTGGAGGGCGTTCCCTCGGTTGCCAGGATACACCCTGCTGGAACGCCTGCTGCTTCCGGATGTGGAAGGGGAGGGAAGAATTGGAGATATATACAAGTGGCTGGGGGGCGGGCAGAGAGTTGAGCGGGTGGTGAAGATCAAGGAGAAATGGGAAGGGGAGTTGGGAGGGGAGATCAATTGTGGAGCATGGAGTGAGGCACTGCGAAGGGTAAACAGGACCTCCTCATGTGCAGGGATGAGCCTGATCCAGTTTAAGGTGTTTCACAGGGTGCATATGACTTGGGCAAGAATGAGTGGGTTCTTTCAGGGGGTAGCAGATGAGTGTGAGGGGTGTGGGCGGGGGCCAGTGAATCATTCGCACATGTTTTGGGGTTTCAAAAAATTGGAAGCTCTGGGCGGGAGTGTTTGCGGTCTTAGCCAGGGTAGTGGAGGAAGAGGTGAAGCCCGAACCTTTGGTGGCGATATTTGGAGTTTCAGAGAAGCTGGAGCTCATGGAGAGGAGGAAGGCTGATGTCGTGGCCTTCGTCTTTCTAATTGCACGGCGACAAATTTTACTAGAGTGGCGGTCGGCATCATTCCCAGCAGTAGTAGCTTCGTTGGGTGACCTATACAACTTCCTGCGGTTGGAGAAGATAAAATATGACTTGAGGGGCTCTGCAGAGGGGTTTGAGAAAAAGTAGGGGATGTTTGAGGAGCTGTTCATCACAGGGGGGGGGCAGGGGGTGAAAAAGGGAAAAAGATTTGTGCAGACTGTATAGTTGATTGCTGGGATGTATGTTTCCCAGGGTGTTTATGTGTTGTAACCCGTTTTGATACACGTTGTTAATAAAATACATTTTAAAAAAAGAGAAGAGTCAGTAAAGTGAAGGTTGATTCTCTGGAGAGTAATAATGGGAGTTAATGGTAGATACTAAGGAAATGGCGGATGAAACAAACAAATATTTAGCTTCTGGTTTCACGATTGAAGAAGCAAGAAACATTCCAGGAATAGCTGGAAATCAAGGGGTGGAAGGGAGAGGGGAGCGCGGTGAAATTACAATCACTAGGGGAGTGGTACTGAGTCAACCGGTGGAGCTGCGGGCTGATAAGTCTCCTGGTCCTGATAGACTTCATCCTAGGGTCTTAAAAGAGGTGGCTAATGAGGTCGTTGGTGTGTTGTTAATTTTTCAAAATTCATAGATTCTGGAAAGGTTCCATCAGACTTAAACCCCTCTCTTCAAAAAGGAGGGGCAGCACGGTGACGCAGTGGTTAGCATTGCTGCCTCACGGCACCGAGGTCCCAGGTTCGATCCCGGCTCTGGGTCACTGTCCATGTGGAGTCTGCACATTCTCCCTGTATTTGCGTGAGTTTCGCCCCCACCCCCCCAACCCAATGATGTGCAGGGTAGGTGGACTGGCCACACTAAATTGCCACTTAATTGGAAAAAATGAATTGGGTACTCTAAATTGTTTTAAAAAAGGATTGGAGGCAGAAAACAGGAAACTGTAGGCCAGTTAGCTTGACGTCTGTCTTGAGGAAGGTATTGTTATATTACTGGGTTTAAGTAATATATGTCGTCACTAACTGCAATGATGTTGAAGAACACGCGAGTCTTCGAAGTAAACTGAAAGAATTTATTAAGTAACGATAAGACTAATAAATGAGTTTGACATCCACTGAACTAACTCAAGCAATAAAGTAAGGATAACTAACTGTACAAACTGTATCTAAGCTGTACGTGGTGTCTAGGCTGTGATCCTCTCTGCTACACTACTGTTATTTGGTAACTCCTGCATGGAAAGAGAACTAGAGCTTCTGGGAGCTCCATTATATAGTGGGTCTTGTAATATCCTCTAGTGGTAGTGCCACAGCTCGGTGTTGTGATTAACACTTTAGTTACATGTCTGTCTACATATCATTACAGGTATTAGAATTGATTATTAAGAAGGTCATAGCTAGGCACTTAGAAAAACTCAAGGTAATCAGGAAGAGTCTGCATGTCTTTATGAAAGTGAAGTCATGTTTAACCATTTTCTTGGAGTCCTTGAAGGAATAACATGCACTGTGGATAAAAGGGAGAGTTTAAATGTACAATACATGGATTTCGGAAGTTATTTGGTAAGGTGTGCCACATCAAGGGTTATTGTGGGAAATAGCAGCTTATGGTGTAGTAGTGACATACTTGCATGGCTAGCAGATTGGCTGGCTGGAAGAAAACAGTGAATAGGCATATAAATGGGTCTTTTTCTGATTGGCAGGGTTTGATGTGCAGAGTCCCACAGGGGTTTATTCTATACTTATGGGGCTGGGGCCTCAATCTTTTACAATTTGCATCAAACACTTAAATGAGGGAGCAGATGACACAAAGATAGGTAGGAAATTATGTTGTGAAGAAGACTTAAGGAGGTTGCAGATGGATATAGATAGGTTGAGTGAATGGACAAGAATCTGGCAGATGGAGTATAATGTGAGAAAGTGAGCAGTTGTTCAGAGGAAGAATAAAAAAGCAGAGTATTACTTAAATGGAGAATGACTGAAGAATGACAAGGTGCAGAGGGATCTAGGTGTTCTAGTGCAAGAGTCAAAAGAAGTTAATATACAGATGCATCATGTAATGGAATGCTATCCTTTATTACGAGAGGAATTGAACATGATGTTATGCTTCAGTTATACAGGGCATTGATGAGACCCCATCTTCAATACTGTGTGAAGTTTTGGTCTCCCTATTTAAGGAAGGATGTAAATGGGTTGGCGGACGTTCAGTGGAGGTTTACTAGATTTATATTGGAATGAGGGGATGTCTTATGAGGAAAGGTTGGACACTATAGAAAGGGAGTGATTGCACTGGAGAGTGTAAAGGAGATTCACCAGGATGTTGCCTGGGCTGGATCATTTCAGTTATCAAGAGAGACTGGATAGACTGGGGTTGTTTTCCTTGGAGCAGAGAAGGCTTAGGAGGGACCTGATTGAGGTGTATAAAATTATAAAAGACATAGATAGGGTGGATAGAAAGGTACTTTCCTCTCAGTGGAGGGGTCAATAACCAGGGGGCATAGATTTAAGGTAATAGGTAGGAGGTTTAGAGGAGATGTGAGGAAAAACTTTTTCGCCCAGAGCGTAGTTGGAACCTGGAACTCATTGCCTGAAAGGGTGGTAGAGGCGGGAACTTACACAACTTTTAAGAAGCATTTAGATGAGCACTTGAAATACCATTGCACAGAAGGCTACAGACCTAGTGCTGGAAACTTAGATTAGAATAGATAGGTGCTTGATGGTCGGTGTGGACGTTATGGGCCGAAGGGCCTCTTTTCGTGCTGTAAGACTCTGACTCTATGAGACTGGGTTTGTTTCCACTGGAGTTCAGAAGATGAGGGCTGACTTGATGGAAGTATATAAGATTCTGAATGTTCTCACCAAGGTGGGCGTGGAAAGGATGTTTCCACTTGTGGGTCCAGGGCTAGGGGCACTGTTTTAAAACTAGGGGTCGCCTTTTAGGACAGAGATTAGGAGAATTTTTTTTCTCTCAGACAGTTGTGCAACTTTGGAACTCGCTGAAGGTGGTGGAGGCGGGGGTCACTGAATATTTTTAAGACGGAGGTAGATAGATTCTTGTTAGGCAAAGAAATCAAAGGTTATGGGGGTAGATGGAAATGTGAAATTCATAACTCGGACAGATCAGCCATGATCTTATTTAATAGTGAGGCAGACTCAAGGGCATATTTCTGCTCCTGTTTCATATATTTGATGATTTCATGGTCACCATTACTGAGACTAGCTTTCAATTTCAAATTTTATTAATTGAATTCAAATTCATACAGATACCATGGTGAGATTTGAACATATGTCCTCTGAGCATTAGCCTAGACCTCTGTATTACTAGTACAGTGATGTTACCACTATGCACCACCATATCCTCGCAGCTTCACTGACCATCAAAGAGCAAATATAGATTAACATTTTGGTTATAAGCCTTTGTTGGAACAGAGCTGCTTCCAAAGTAAAGCAGCAACCTCTGAAAATGGTACTTCCCAGACCCTGCATGATGTTATAACATGCTGGAACATAAGAGTGTATTGGGAAGGGGCTTAATGCCAAATATTTCTCATGTATTGAATTCTTCGCCATGGCTTCACAGGGAGGCATTGTGACGGTGGAGTCAGGGTCCTATCCACACTCTTAAGAAACAGAAACATCCATTTTGCACTTCTGTCAGCTCACTGACATGGGATACAAGCTCTGTTTTGCTACTGTTCAACTTTATTTTACATTGAATAGTTTCAATTAAATCTTGAAGTTTTGACTGATTTGTTCCCGAAGTTCCTCACTGAACATTTTCGTTTTCCCAAACTCCATGAAAAGGCATCACTTTCAACCTTCACTCCAGATGCGCAGGCTCATTAATGCCCAATGCTTTACCTTTCCATTCCTATTTCCCTCCCATATTTTTTCAAAACTTTACCTCGCATTTACAGCAAAGGAACAGACAATTAACACAACTGGTCCATGCTGGTGTTAATATTCCATTTAGTCTCCTTTCACTTACAATACCTATTTCCACCCTGCCCTTATATCCCTCTGTTCCAATGTCTCTTAACTCTACATTAAGACTCTTCTTAAATGCATCAATTTTAGCAGCTTCCACCTCTCCGTTCAACAATGCCATCACAGTCTATGCAAAAAAAAAAAAAATCCCAAGTTTGATCAGTTGGCAAACTCACAGTGGAAATGGTTTCTCTGCATCCAGTCTAAGGGCTCTTTCATAGTTTTAAGATCTCTATCAAAACTCATCTTAGTCTTCACTTTTCCAGAGAAGAAAATTCTAGCCACCTCCAACTTTCCCGATCATTTCACCTTCCCAATTCTAGCTATATTCTTTGAACTTTATTTAGTACTTCAGTATGGATACGTGTAGCCAACCAAGGTTTCAAATAACTTTAACATTACCTCCCTGCTTTTAAAAGCCATTCCTCTAGAATGAACCCCAATTATTTGTTTTTATTTTTTGTGTGTTTATCAACTTGTGTTGACGCTTTTCATGCTTTATATGTCTGTAATACCATATCACTTTGCTGTCCTACCCTATTTAGTCTCATACCTTCCAAATGTGCAAACACTTAAGTGTCTCTTAAAAGAAGTAGCATCTGAATGCATGTACACTGTTATACTTTGACAACCCACATAAAGCTGAAGCAACCTGTGCTCCCTTTGCCAACCTAACCTTAGCACCTCACCTTCATCCCATCTTCTAACAGTCTCTTCTGTTTGTCCTGCTAAGAGCTGCAAAGCTTCCTCTTTGTGTGGACTTAAACATTCACAAGATTGATGTTCCTCCTCTGGTAGAATCTTTGGTGTTGTATTAGCTTTCCTTTATAATGAGAGAATACAAAGTAAAAGAAAAGAAGAATACTTCTTATCACCGATCAGTCTGAATGACCTACCATTATTAGCCGACATGCACCAACAGGCTACATTTAAGCACCTTGGCAAAATTAATTGTGGCAGAACATATTAGTGCTCACAGCGATTTGGAATTAAAGAGGTGCATTCATTGTTTCCAGAGGTTCCCGTTGAATAGGCCAATTTTTAAAAAATCACCCAGGCAATGAAACTCAGAAGGCAGGAGAGGTATGGAGGGGAGGCATATTTCTATAATTTCTTTAGGATGAGCATGGGAAACAAAAGGGCTTGGCCGATTGTGTGAAATTATGTCATTAAACCTCTTGCGTTGTAATGCAACTTGGGGTGGTGGAGATTACAAAGCCAATACGCAGAGTGGGCAGGGCAAGCCCTTAACACATATCTTTGCTTTTTCCAAATCAACAATTCAAATTCAAATTGAATCCAATTAAAATTGAATCCAATTCACAAAAGCGACATACTAGATCCAAGCTGACAAGAACAGGAATCACATGATCTCATGCTTGATCTTAGCCAAAAGGCCGAGAAGAAACTCATTCAGGAAGATTTCCAATTTGGACATATGAGCAGCTGTGAGTCAGGTGTCTCCTCTGCTCTCCCAATGCAATCAGTGGCAGGCGTGATCTAACGTCCATGATGAAAGTCCCCTTAATATTGAACTGGTGAGCTGCTCCTTCTCAACAATTTTCTAATTGTGTGGGTGGGAAATCTGATGGGGTGGCTGAAATGCATTGGTTTGCACTTTAAAGAGGAAGAGTGGAAGACAGTAGCAGTTTATAGTGACAGGGAATGTATGTTCAATTCCTACAAGAGCAAGGTGATTAAATATAAGAAGCCTTTAAGGCTCAAAACACACAAGCCATTCAGCAAAAATTAGTGCTTAACCTGCCTCTATCTTTTCCTGACTGCAGCTATGTATTTCCTTTCAAAAATGTTTGGAAATGGCTGTTTCCTAATTACCTACCACTCATGTTTTGTCGGCAGTTGAATACTTAGTGTTGGGAACATGCCTATACTGTTGACTCAGATTTCCATGTATTATGAAAGTCCTGCCTGTTTCTGGAGAGAGCGCCGACTGCCGAAGTAAATCAATTCTCCATGCAATTTTGGTCCCGCTACTTGCTACCACATTTTTAAAAAATAGAGCAGGGGTAATGAAAAAAATTGCTCCCTTTCTCTATAAACCTGGACGATCAACTTGTTTGGCTCCCTGTGCATAGTCCCCAGCTCATCTCCCCTTTTCCTAATGGCTGCTACAAGGATCTCCAAGTGTCACTACATGTGGCAGCCCTTCTGCTGTTCCACCTCCCTCCACCACCCTATGGTGCTCCCACCTCATTCTGTTGTAACCTATCGCTAATCAGCTGCAGCATTTTAAATGACACAGCGCCAGCAAATAATCCTCTCTTCCTAGTGGCGGTGAAACCAACAGGTCGAGTTAGCTACAGGGAGAAAAAGGTGAAAAATCCTTGAACAAAATATCTATGAGTGTTGTTTGTGTCCCATAAAATTGGTCACGGGTAAATTAGTTTTATAACAGCAGCAAATATTATAGGATTACAAAATGTACTGAATGCCCAATTATTTAACTGTCCACATGGTGAGTGTCTGAAAATCGAACCCCAAGGAGATTCATCAGCCCACAAAGACCTTTTATTCCCACATTTCTTATTGTGATTTAGAAGCTGTGATGATAGATTGCCTATGGAATGGAGTGCAAAGTTTCTAAGGAGCACACATATTGATACATCTGAATTGTATCATAGCAATAAACAGAGTGCACACATCATTATAAATCAGTGCTTTCCAGCCACTAGAGGGTGCACATGTATTTTACATTTTATTTTCCATTTAATCCCCTAAGGGACAATTTTGCAAAGTTCTTCCTACCACATTACCTCAGAGAAAATAAGCAAACCTTCAGAATATCAATCTAACTTTATGTCTTACATTCTCTGTGATTGTGGTGCACTGTCCTTCCTTGTCTTCCCTCACCTCTGCGACTTTTAACATGCTCCTTCTCATGATTCTTCAACTCCTCTGTTGGGCAACTGCATGGGCCTGCCATTTCTACCAATTTCTCCCCTTCCCATCCTCATTCTGGAATTCCACAAGGATCCTCCGGGGTCCGAACCACCGAGGCATCCCTGACTACCCTGCATTCCGCACTACACCCCCACAACTCTCAATTGCTGGGGCGGAACTTAATCAGAAGAATGTGGCTCTCAGCAGTGAGACAGGAAGTGGGCGCCCCTTCCACTTGTCGTGAGCTGCAACACACAAAATCAAATGCAAATTTGAAGTGTGTGTGGCGGGCACGTTTCATACTTGCAATCCCGTGGTCACGAAGCCATTTTCAGAAGCCTGCCGCCTCATCAGCTGCTGATGTTGGAGGTTATAACAAAGTGTAGTGGTCGCTATAGAAAAATTGGGACGTATTGAGGGCGCAATGATGGTCCGGGTGGTAAGACACTGCTGCGATATGCTAACGCACATAGATATCACAATGGCCGTTAACCTGCGAGCTCCAGGGCAGTGTACCAAAGATGAGCTTGGGAACAACTGCTCCCGCCCCCCACTGCCCCGGACGTCCCTAGGTTACGAGCTATACGGCTATTGCCCTGCATAGCGAACTGTCTGAAAAGGCTATTTAAATCGCAGAATTCCGGTGGTTCCGAACGTCTTACAGTAATAGAAGAATAAAAACCATTTCCAGTTTCTGTGTGACTATTCTACTGACATCCCCCCCCCCCGGTCCCCACTACACCCCTCCATGGCCCTCAATAGGACACACCCAAAACCTCATGGGGTTACCGCCACAGAACTCTCTCAGCCCCTGCCCCACGCGACATCCCCAAACCACCAGCTCCCTATTCCCCCTCAACTTTCCCCTCAACCGACATAGGACATCCCTAATACCCCCCGCCCCACGACTGACATGGGACCCACTGAATGCACTCCGCCGACTACTCCCTCTCATTGCACCTGCCTGACTGCACACACCACTGCATCCCTCCCATGCAATCGCCCAACTGTACACTCCCCCAACCGCATCCCCCTACCAGCCACCGCTCCCCCTGACCACCAGACCCCTCATTACCCCATACCAAATCATATCCATGACCCTTACAAACCCATCTTCTCACTGGCTTGAACGTGGCTGGACCTTTAAATTGACCTGCTATGCCGCAATTAGTGCCGTAAAAAAGGGGCTCTGTACCTCTGACTGCAGCCCTGGACAGGAGGTCCCAGGAGCATGCTACACTATATAGTTCTCTCCTGGCCTGAGTTGGGTGTGAAACGCCTGGATTTCCCGGTGGGAAAGTCGGAGCAGAGTAGCAACCTGACTCTGATTGTCACTCTGCAGAAGTTCAGGCTCATATTTTGTTCACTTGAATGTTGTGTGCAGCACGTCCATTTGCTGGGATGTTCTCACTCAGAGGACATATTACACTGTCGTGCTTCATGTTTAACAGTCGATGCTGAATGAAGGGGACTGAGAGACATCTCATTTGGGTAGACTACAATGTGGCAGTGGGTTAGAGGTCAGTCTTTATCGGATGGTAATATATGAGACGGGATTTGTATTCTCAAAGCAATGCCACATGCAGTATCTGTTGGTCTCTCCATAATTAACGTGCCAAACAGATTGGCTGAGGTCACTGACGAGTGTGAAAATTGATGTGGGGCACGATTCTCCGATGCCACGCCGGTTGGGAGAATCGCCGATCGCGCCATTTTTCCACGCAACGCTGGTCCGACGCCCTCCCGCGATTTACCCAAGCGGCGAGATCGGCCCCGTCGAGTTCTGCACGGCGCAGGCCGGAGAATCGCCCAAGACACCCAAAATGGCGATTCCCCGCTACCCCCGCTATTCTCCGTCCCGGATGGGCCGAAGTCCCGATGGCGTAATCTCAGTTCACGCCGTCGCCGTTCACACCTGGTAAATAAAGTCGTCAGCCAGTCGTGCTGGCTGACGTTGAGCAGTGAGGAGGTGGGCGGGCTGTTCCGGAGCTCCTGCAGACCGTGTCGGCTTCCCCGAGAACGCTGCGGCCAATGGGGGGGTGGGAGGTGGTGGGTGGAGGGGGTTGGAGGGGGGTGAGGGAGGGAGGGGAGGGGGTGAGGGAGAGTGTGGAGTGTGTCGTCCATCCGCGGATGCCAGAGGTCAGCCGCCCTGATATGGCAGGACGGTGACGAGGACACGGCCGCAGATTGTCGAGTGGCTGATGGACACAGGCGACTGGCACACTGGTGAGGAGGACGGTGTGAACTGACCGTTGACGCAGACAGTGACCAGGTGTTAGGCTGGCTGCGTATCTGCAGCGCGACCAGGCCACCGGGGCACACAGGTATCCCATGCAACCCGGCTGGCGAGGTGTGGAAGAACCTCCGTGTAACATGTCATTTCTCTGCCCCCCACCACCCTCCTGCAGGTCACCATGTATGCCAACCAGACAGCGATGTTCACTGCCATGGTTGGAGCCGCAGCTCTGCAGGTGGCCATCCGGCAGCGTAGACGCAGACGGCCCACAGTGCCTGCAGATGCAGTGGTTGCTGCTGCAACAGAGGGGATGGCCGCGGAGTGGCCCGTTGTCGGCGCTCAGGCCCGGAATGTCCAGGGGGATGCCGAGGGGAACACTGACCCCGCCGACGGCGAGGAATGCACAGGAAGCGGGCACTGATATCGAAGTGCTTGGGGGGGAGGAGGAGGAGGAGCCACTGATGGTGGTGCCAGGGTGCCACAGGCGTCCAGCAAGGGCTAGGGTGTACCGTGACAGAATGTCGTTCGAGGCCCTACCGGACATCACACGCAGGAGGAGACTACAGTTCAGCAGGGAGACGGTCGCACATATATGCCACCTCGTGGCGCACCTCGCACCACTTGGAATGGGTGGAGGACACGCTATACCAGTCTCCGTCAACGTGACGGTGGCCCTAAACATTTACGTTACCGGTTCCTTCCAGGTGCCGAGCGGGGACCTATCTGGGATCTCACAGGCATCGGTCCACAGGTGCATCAGGGCCGTGACTGACGCCTTGTACGCCATCGTGGACAGGTACATTAAATTCCCTGAGGACCGAGCACAGCAGGAAGCACGGGCACGTGGATTCGCCAAGGTGGCCGGGATACCGATGGTCCAGGGTGTAATCGATGGTGTGCACGTCCCCATGCGCCCGCCTGCAGACAGCAGGGACGTGTTCATGAACAGGAAGGGCGCGTACTCCATGAACATTCAGGTGGTGTGCGACCCCCCACATGAAGATCATGCACGTGTGTGCCAAGTACCCCGGGAGTGTGCATTATGCTACATTCTGGCACAGTCGTTCATCTCCGCAATGTTCAAGGGATGCCCCCCCCCCCGGCTGAGGGGCTGATTGCTGGGCGACAAGGGCTATCCATTGAGGTCATGGCTGATGACGCCAATACGGAGGCCTCACACCAACGCGGAGAGCCTATACAACGAGGCCCATGCAGCAACCAGGGGTGTGGTGGAGCGGTGCTTCGGGCTGCTGAAGATGCGCTTCAGATGCCTGGACCGCTCCGGAGGGGCCCTGGAGTACCGGCCCGACAGGGTCGGTCGGATAGTTGTGGTCTGCTGTGCGCTGCACAACATTGCCATGCAGAGGGGAGATGCCCTGGTGGAGGAGTCGGAGGGAGGACCCGACGGCACCGGAGCCAACGCAAACGAAGGGGAGGAGGAGGCGGAGGAGGATGGCGTACAACAGGGTGGGGGGAGGGGCGTAGGACACAGACACTGCCCGGGTGCTGGTTACGTCCAGGAGGCTGCACGGCAGCACCGTCGAGGACAGCGGGCACGCGATGCGTTGGTGGCCGCACGGTTCACGCACCGTGGGGGAGGGTTTCGCTGAACACTGCCACTTGCAACGCCAGTCCTGCACAAGGACACCACACTGCACCCACCACCACCCTCCCCCCCGCACCGTGTACATGGCACCAATTCCACATCACCTTACCACTGCAGCACTACGGGATTGCACAACATTGATGATTGTGTAAGCGGTTGTGATCAGTGCCATGTTGAATGATGACAGCCCGCTCTGCGATGAGCTGTGAGCTGAGATTCGCCAGCCGAGGTCTGACTCATGGCTATAGCTGAACCATGCACTCGTGCTCACAGCCTTCGTAACGGGCATTTCATCACATGCCCGCATGGGGTAGCTGGCGTCGGAGTGCCGAGGACTACGGTGTCCGATTTTGGGAGGCGAGGGGGGAAAGGGACAGCACATCCGGCACTGACGTTGAACTGCTCATTAACCACAGCGCCACTCGGTCACCCTCACGAGCCCCCTGGCACCGGACATAGCACAGAGTCTTACAAGTTAAGTGCAACAGTGAGTTTTTTTGTGACATTCACAGATGCCCTACCCCCTACAACTAAACTGTGCCGTGCACCCATGCCAACTTATTATGTGCCTAACTTCTTTGCCTTACGAGCCCTACCACTACGTCTAGGTGTCTCCCCAGATGGTACAGCAGGCGTGGAGGCGGACTGCTGAGAATTATACCCTGCGACATGGCTCCCCGTCGGCACGCGTTTCCTGTGGCGGCCCGGATTGGATGGGCCAGGCTGCTCGGTGGGCGTGCTGGAAGGCGTGGTGCCACCCTGTCCTGCCCGCTGCCCACCAGATGTGCCAGGGACGGAACGGGGGGAGGCGGAGTGTCCCGGGACGTCCCTTGCTGGAGGTACCGGGACGGGCCCCAGAACAACCTCCTCCCTCGGGGAACCCGGTGGCCCCCGGGCCTCACTGTGGAACGGAGGTGCGATCGGAGACATGCCCCGTCGCACCACCGACACCTGGCGCTGCCGACCGTCCAACCCCTCGGCTGCTTCAAACTCCACCTGCTTACCTGCTCGGCTGTGTGGTGCGCACCAGACCGTGACCCGGGAGCCTCATCACTTATCTGCCCAACCGAGGTGAGTGTCTCTGCGATGGTGGATGGTGTGGGAGAAGCAGTGCCGCTAGCTCGAGGTCATCGTCCGTTAGGAAGTCTGGTGTGTACTGGTCCCCCTCATGGCCCGGCGCAAGGTGCATGCGGCCCATGTCATGTTGCCCTCCAGGTGAATCCGTGGACTGTGTGGCCGTTTACTGTGCGTTATCGTCACTGTCCGTCCTGTGCCCCTCAGTATTGTCTCTGTCCGTCGTATGTGCGTCCCCGTCCAGTGTCCCAGACTGAGAGAATGGTCCGCCTGTCCGACCGACTGCCACCCTCTGGCGTGCGTCCCTGGGTGCGGTTGAGGTTGGGGATGGTCGGCTTTGTCTTGGCCGAGGCGACCTTGGACGTTTGGCGGCTGGCCCTGGGGAACACAACGGTACGGGGTTCGTTAGACACGCTGGGCCGGGTGAATGGTGGTGGCAGTGTGTGAGGGGGGGAGGGGATCGGGGCTGCAGTGGCATGAGTGTGGGGGGGAGGGGATCGAGGGTGCAGTGGCCAGAGTGTGAGGGGGAGGGGATCAAGGGTGCAGTGGCATGAATGTAAGGGGGGCGATGACGGGTTGGGGGGAGGGAGAGGACATGCAGGGTTGTCTCACTTGCTTCTGCGCCTCCGACCTGGCATGTCGCGACCTCCCGGGTGGCGGATCCCCCAGCGAGGTCCAGGGCCCTCTGCTCGTGAACATTTAAAGGATGCAGCACAGGAGAACCCCCTCTGGTTCTCATACGCTCACGTTGGTTGTGAGCTGTCTTGTCCTGGGGGGAGCGGGGGGGGTAAGGTTGGATAAAGCATCACAATTAGGCGGGTATCATCAGGGCGTGCAGATATAAGCCATATTAATGCTGGGTGAGGAGACAGTTGGAGCCACGCCATGGCATCTATCCAGGGGGGGTCCTGGTGCTCATGTGGGTCGAGTACAACGGTACAACGTTGTGCACCCTGAACCCCCCCATCCCACCCCACTTCCCCCCCTTGTGCCCTGGAGGGGGGGGGGGGGGGGGTTAGTTGTGACCCAGAGGCACCCTCCTGGCAGCCCGAGTGAGGTCGTGCAGCTTCTTCCGACACTGCTCCCCGGACCGGGGGATGTGCCCCACAGCACTCACAGCGGTGCCAACTTCATGCCAACCACGCCTCACTGTGCTGGACGGCTGGCGATACCCATGTCTTGGGCTGAGGGTGGCCCTTCGGCTTTCAACCTCATCGAGGAGGGTGTCCTGGTCCGTGTCCCGGAACCTCGGTGCGGCTCGTCAGGGCTCAGCCATCTCTCCTCCTCCTGGGTCCTTCCGTGTGCGGATCGGCCATTTATGGCGCAGCGCCGGGTCATTCGGGCTTCGCACGCTTACGACGCTGCTTTTGCGCCACACCCCCGAGTTCCTCGCAACCCCGCTCCTAGCCCATTTTCGGGCCCTGAATCGATCGCGATCGGGGCCGTTTCAGCTGTTGTGAAACTCAACGGCGTTCACGACGGCGTGGGCACTTAGTCGCGGGAGCGGAGAATCGCGCCCGTGGTGTTTGTGCAGTTATAGCCTTGACAATGTGGGCAAGAAGCAGAGAGATGGCTCACGGTGACTTCCTTGATTCATGTGCCAGTGCAAAGCTAATAATCTCTTGGGGGGGGGGGGGGGGGTTGGGGGGGGGGGGGGGGTTGTCATCTCTATTTATTCTGTGTGAGATTGATCCACTCTCCACTTGGTCTTCTAAGGGATAGGGGTCATGAGTAGTGAGGTAGCTCCGGATGGAGGCAGGCAGAACTGGGAGCATAATTGGAGCAGGCAAAGGTTTGCAAGCAATAAAATGATGGTCAGGTAGGTGGATCACTCATGAGCAAAATAATTGAAGATGAGATTGCCTCTGACAGCCCCAGCACAACTGAGGAGGTTAGCAGCTCTTCCATGCCCTTGATTGGCAATTCCTTTCCCCTTTGTCGTACTGCATAGTGCAAGGCACAGCAGATGGTGATGATTGTGGCTACCCTCTGAGGCGTTTATTGTAAAGCTCTGCCGGAATGTTCAAGGCATCGCAATCATGTTTTGAGCAATCCTACGGGGTGCTCTATGGTTGGCCTTGTTGAGTAGTGTGCAGTGTAATAACGCTCAGTGTAATAATGCAGAGCTGTGGGGATATTGTACTGGTTTCCACCACATTCTGAGGGGATAACACTTGTCACCCAGGATCCAACTCTAAACTTGGGCAGGGGCCTCAATTAGCTGTGCCAGCAGTGAGTTACTTAAGATGTATATGTCATGGGAGCTCCATGGGGAATGAGAACACACCTGCATCATTTTCTTCCAGTGGTCACAGACAAGCTGAAGGTTAAGGGAGTGAAATTCCTTCCCATTGGCAAATGGTAAGCCCAGTGGGTTATTGTGTTAGTTCTTTTTTTCTCTAAAATTAAATATAAATTATTGTATTATTTTTGGTTTATAGAAAATTTATTGCAAAGTTGACTTCTTTAGTGGTTTAAAAAAATTAACATTCACATAGAAACAGTCTCACAACAAAAACGTAATTACGAAAAGAAATCTGCTACCTTATAATATCCAACCAGGCTTCTCTTACCTCCAACATTTTAATTTTAATTTATGGTTTGTCTAAGTTTTCTACTTATAGTATGTCACATTGGCAAGGCCAGCTCAAGAAGTCTTGGAGAATTCATGTAAACACTGCTCTGTGGGCCCTTTTCCCAATCTAACAGGAAGAAGGACGGGACTGTCCAGGGGTTTTAGGTCATGGGTCATCAATAACATTCAGAAATTTGCATGGGAAATAGCCCAATGCGCCTAGTTAATTTTTTCATTCTATCTATTTATTCTTCTTTCAGGGAATAATATAACATACAAGTCAGGGATTCCCAATTTTCTTTTGTCTGTTAATAAGAAAATGAAGAGTCAAACCTCACTTTTGCTCTTGAATGTATAATCTATACTTATACTTCAGGGACTGTTGGAGGTGCCATGCTTCCTTTTGAACTAAAAGCCCTATTTGCCTGTTCCAGTAGTTCAGACCAATGGCATAGATCCCATGGCACTATATGAAAAAAATAGCAACATAGCCTTTCAATTAGATTATGGTCAATCTGCACTTCAACTCCATTTTTCTGCTGTTGCCAACCCTCAATAGTCTTACCTAACAAAAATCTATCTCAGACTTGAGTGACATTAAAGAGCAGAGTCACATGAGGTTGTCTCTGAATATTATTTTCCAATTCTTTTTGAATATACAAATTGTGCCATGGAGCTGGAGAGTGGTCAATGTAACATCTGTATTCAAGAAGACAGTGAATAATAAGGCCATTATTAGGAAGGTAAGATTAAGTCGCCATAATCCCAGATGACCATAGGCTGCTTCCCCCTTTTGAGGGGAGAGCTGACTGGTGTGATTTAACCTGAGGATCACCACACATCAGGCGAGGGCAAGGTTGAGAAGGCCTTTATGAATAACCTCAGCGGGTACAGAAATTGAATCCATGCTGCTAGCCTTGCTCTGCATCACAAACCAGCCATCTAGCTCCCCCAGATGCCAGGGTCATGCAAAGATGTGCCAGGGGATGTCAGAGACAATCTCATCTTCATTTGTTTCCCTGAAAGACAGATTCAGGTAGGTAAAGCCATAAGCAGGACCAACAGTTTTGTGGACACTATAAATAACCAAGTAATGATAAATTTGTAGAAAACACTGGGTCACGGTTAGAGCATAGTTTTGCTCACCCAATTATTGACAGAATATTAAAGCCATGTCGAGAATATGCAAAATAAATTTGCCAAAGATGAAAAATTATATTATATGCAGATCCAGATGATATGCTGGAACTATTTGTGCTGGAGCAGAGCAGATTAATAGTGGAATTTTCCAGCCATTCCCCCTGGGTGGGTTTAATGGCAAGCAGGCAGGGGAACAATGCGGCAGGAGCTGAAAGATTGGTTTCCCACCAGCATTAAACAATGGTGGGAACATGTGCTCCCACACGTCTTGGGATGTCGCCATCCTAAAAGACCCCAGCACAAAAGCATGAGCCATAGATGAAGGCCTGGCCAGAAATTCCCCCCGCTATCCAATCATCTGCACCACCAGCAGGATTTCACATCAGTCCAGGATACATACAGACCAATGCGGAGTGTACATGTAGGGAGTTACCTCGAAAAAGACTTGGGGAAGCTAGCGAAGATCAGGATGGAGGCCTCCAGCTTCCTGGAACACCATGGTGTAGCAGTGGGCAGGTGAAGCATCATCCACATGGATCTTCAAGCTGCAGATGGGCGGCTGCATGAGGTACTCTTGTGTGCCGATGTTCTGTGCTGGGGAGTGATCAGATGGGGAGGAGAGGAATGAAGAGGTGGTTGTGGGTGTGGAGGCCTGGGGGGTGGGGTGGGAGGGGTGAGGTTGGGGGTGGTTAGTGAAAGAGAGATGCTGTGGGAGAGTGGGAAGAATTTGTGCAGGTGTGAATGGGCATGGGGAATGTGAAGATGTGAACAGGCATGGGGTGTGTGCAGGTCTGAGTAGCATATGGTGGAAGAGGGGAAAGTGGTTCTGTGTCTTCTTCCAGGTAACTCCCGACATGTACGCTCCGCATTGGTCTGTATATTCTGTTCTGATGTAAAATCCTTTGGTGGTCCAAATGATTGGACAGCGGGGGGGAAATTCTGGTCAGGTCTTCATCTGTCAACTGATGAGTCCTGGGGACATAGTGAGGTAACTGGTAATAGGAACTGATGGTGAAGGTTAAAGGGGGCAGTGGGAGCCAGTAGAGTAGGAGGATGACGATTCGGCAATGACGGGAGAAGGGGTTCTGAGGATTGTTGGATGGGATACAGAGAAAAATGGATTCAAGGGGTCAGCAGAATATGGGGATGGAGCAGTTATACTGTCATAGGGGTGGACTCGTTGGGAAGGTGGGTGATTTGGACATTTGACTTCAGGATTTGGGTTGAAGAATGACCGTGGGAAGATCAAATGTTACACCTGTTTGGGGGGGGGGGGTCAATGGCTACGGGGAGAGTGTGAGAGTCATGGTGGGGAGGATAAAGGTATTGGATGGAATGCCAAAGGTAACAGCAACCATGGCGTTTGGGAACTATGCAGTGCCTTGTGGTGGAGATCTTGAGATGCTGCATGGGAGTTGGATCAGCAAGGGTGGGCAGAGATGGTCATCTCAATTGGACAACTGAAGGGGAACTTCTTACAATTAGGATTGATGACTGTGATGGGCTAAAGATCCGTGTGTGTGGGAGACTTCATGCACATGGCTCGCAAGGATCCAGGCAAATACCTTTTCACATGCATGACTCCAGGGGACATAGACCCAGGCAGAGGTATCCCTCTTAAGGACCTCTGGGGGTGGACAGGCTTAAGGACTACAAATCACAAATAAACCACATCCGGTCTCATTAAAGTTCAAATGCATTTCTATTTACCAAAATGTCATTACATTAGCAATCAGGGTGCATCCGTGGAACCACGCATGAAATCAGAACCTTCTAATCTTCCATTCTCTACCACTTCTTCTTGGTGCTCCTCGGATATCCACAGCAGGGGTAGAGGCCGCCTGCTGATCAATTGATCCTATTGCTTTGGATGACCTTGGTGGCAGCCCTCTGGAGACCTGAGGCCTGGAGGGCCCTGGTTTACTTTGGTTGGGGGCAGCTTCTCCCTCTGCGGTCACAGAAGACAAAGCTGAAGGAGTCACAAGCAAGGGGGATTTTAAAGGGCAGAACACCTCAGAGTCCAGTGTGGGGGTCCCTGCAGTGTCTAAAAGCTGCTCCTCCTCCCTTTGGGTGTTCAAGAGCCCCTACCTGACTCCTTAAGGGGAAGGGGCACCTGGAGGGAGGTTGAGATGCCCCATCCCCTTCCTGTGTAGCCACAGCATAAGATCACCCATGGCTAAGGCATACAGTGCAGATCTGCGCACATCTCTTACAGAAACTAGGTGTTCTGCTGCACCAAGTTCTCCATGGCATTCGCCACCTTCCCCATGGAGACCATCATGAGTGCATAGGCCATCAGCCAGCTGGCTGATGGACCCCTCCGCCTCACATGCAACATTTTTGAGAGCCTCCGACACTTCTGCTTGATGGTCCTCCGTCCCTCAAGAGCAGTCCCAGCATTTCGGGCTGGAACAATCCCAGAAGCTTTTCATCTGACCTGGACATGGCAAATGCCTCTTCCCCAGCAGTCCTCCGAATGCCGGTGAAATTGATCCACCCTGCCCCCTCCTGCAGTGGATACCTGTCTATGCAGTAACCACCAGAATGTGGGAGTCTGCCTGATATAGATCGAGGACCCATTGAGGTGTGTGATTCTGCACTGTTGAAGGGTGCGGGTGACCGCTGTGACACCTCTACAGGTGCACTTTCTTCCTCCTCCACATTGTGTTGGTCCTCTGTGGACTGGAGGAACTGCTGGACAGAACTTTCTCTTCCCTTCCACGTTCCTGCTGCCACCTGGTAGTGAAAGAGGGGCGAGCCAGTGACTGCAGAAGCTGCCTCCAACATGGAGGAACGCATAACCCTTAGAATTCTATCTGACTACATTATGGATAGATCCTTACTGGATGGAGGCTGCCCGCCGACCTCTCCACCCACACAGGCTCAGTCTTGTTCCTCCCCTGCCAACTGAGCTGCCAGTTCCTCGAGCTCAGTGAGGTTCTTGAGGTCAGGCTGGCTCCCTCCCATTTTGTCTCTCACTCTCCTGTTCTGCCTCAACATTTTCTGCATAAAGAGAGAAGATGTGCCCTGGGCACTGACCGCCCTGGTAACTCCCCTATCCAACCCCCACCCCCCCATGCTGGATTGGTCTGACAGCTCGGCCTGCTCTTTCCATGCTTTGGGTAGAGGATGTCCGTCCTGGCCTCCACTGCATTGAGCAGCACTTCAAGGGACTCGTCACTGAATCTGGAGGCCGGAGCTCCCTGTGACCAGCGAGCCATTTCCTCCTTCAGCGGTGTGTAAATTGATACCTGGGCACCTTTTAAATATGGTGCTATCCAGCCCACCTCACCAGGGAAAACATCGAGAAACCCCAACTATAATTTATTAGGCCAGTATTGTGTAATTCGGCACAAATTCACACCAACCTCAGCAGCGGGAATCATTCACAGTTCTCGCCTCCACCATTGGACTTTGTCCTGAAATGGAAAATTCTGCCCCAAGACAATTAAATAGCCCTTTTTTACAGTGAATAGGGAAAGACAATTTTCCCTGGTTGGGATTCAATGACCAAGGGCTCATCAATTTACAATCACTATGGCAAGAACAGGGACAGAGTTTAGGAGGATTTTTAACAAATATGCTGAGGGACATTGCAGTGTGGAATATTTTACTGAAGGGAATGATTGAAGCAGAGACAATTTCATCTTTTAAGGGAAAAGTGGATGAATATTCGAAGCTGAGGAAAATGCCAGGCTATGGAGAGAGAATGGGACAATTGATTAATTTTAAATTGCTGCTGTTTCTGTGGCCCCATACAGACAGTTGTAATCCCATTGGGCAGCTTAAACCTAAAGCATTGTTGTTCTCCTCTCATGGTGGATTTCCCAGCTGTGGAACAGGTGGCTACAAGGCCCCTAGATAACATTTTAATCTATCGGATGTATCAACATGTTGAGCTGCAGCCAGTCTGGCTGTCATTATCACACAGTTGACTGCATTTTGAAAGTAGGTCAGTTCTCCAGTGGAAGGACAGCACCATGGTTCTCGATCTAGATTGCCCTTCAATAAAAATTCTCACCCTCAAGTCTTTACTATTTGCCGGCCTTGTTAGATGACACCCAAATCCCTAAGTAGCCTTAAATCTTCATAAACCTTAAAGTAGTAATTATAACCAGCAAGGTCATTTAAAAGAAATTTGTATCCAACCGTAGCATCATATGAATACACAATACATTAATACACATGCTAATCTTCTTCTATCGTGATCTTGGGTTTTCTCTGTGGATCTTATTGATATTCCAGGTGTTTCTATGAACAGTGTTTTTTAAAATAAGTCATCTATTACTTCTCTTTATACGGCGCGAAAAAGGAAGGAAACCCTTGAAGAAAAAAGTTTGTGGACAGGTTCTTGTCAAATTAGAAGTAAATTTTCTCAACCCCGTTGTCCCCATGATGTGCATTAGCATTTCTATTTTCACATTCTTTTCACATATTTGCCATTGCATTCCCAGTACTGATCTAGTCACAGTGGGAGCACATATGGTCAGAAAGGCCAACATTAGCACAAAACATCCTGTCCAAACCGATGGAGAATGATGCTTAATGCATCAATTGATTTCATGTGTCCAAAATAGTGTCAGTTGTGGTAGAAGGTTGTGGGTTCAAGTCCTGAGGAAGTGTCGGAGGTGCTGGAGCGTTGGTGGATTGTTTGGATAAGACCTTAAGCTAAAGAAATTGAGGGAGAGGATGAGCAAGTGTGGCTGGTGTAGAAGTTCAGCCATTGGCTTAGCGAACGGTAGAGCAGGCTGTATGGTCTACTCCTGTTCCAAATCTCACCTACTGGATTCTCCATCGGCGGGATCCTCCGTTTCGCCAGCAGCGTACTCACTCCCGCGGATTTGCCGACGGTGTGGGGGTGCCCACAATGGGAAACCCCATTGGCCGGCTGCTGGGATGGAAAATACCACCGCCGGCGGTGGAGCGCGCACCAGAAAACGGGTGCTGCGGGACAGATAATCCCACCCATTATGTTCTTGAATTGATGCTGTGGGCTAGAAGCACTAATTCTGAAGATCTGTCCTATGATCAGAAGTTTCTGGTAAAAGGTGGTGATTTGTTATCCTATATCTTGAACCACTATTTGCAAGGTTACCATGTTATGAAGTGACTTTTAGGCTTAATGGTAGCATTCCTGGCTGTGAGGCAAAAGGTGATGGGTTCAAGCCCCATCCCAGACAATCTGCGGTGACTGTGATATAATCTTCAAATACTTGGAGCGGGATTCTTACATCCCAAAAAATGATCACAGGCCAAATAACAGTATTCCCACCTCTGAGTCAGAAGAATTGGATTTAATCCTACTCCAAACAGGGTAGAAAGGTGATTAAAAACTGATTAATTCCCAGCAGGTCTGCTTGTGGATAGGTGTAGATGCAATCTGTGCCTCGTCCCCTATTGTAAAGTGTAGGTGAGGCTCGTTAGTCTTAGTTGCAGCTCATCTTAGAGAAGGAACTCCAAAGATGAAAAATAAATTGTCAGCTAAACTACTCTTCTCTAGCTAGTGAGTGGCTCAATGAACTCATATCGAGACCGTAAATAGAACTTGCCCTAAGCAGAACACAATTCATAAATAAATCCGTTATGGCATTTTGTACTAATAGCTGTTCCTATTACAGAACTAGGAGCAGACAGGCAAGGATGTATCTGTTTAGGAATGAAGTGATTTTGTGTAAATGTAGATGCATTTTTTATTGCACGTCTGTGCTTATATTTGAAAAACCAACAGGGCTGTGTTCTTCATGCCAGAGGAGAGTCACTAGTCCTTTTAATCAGTGAGCACTGTCATGTCTTTCATTATTTCAGTTTGTGACAGAAAGTCAGATTCTCAGTGTCTTTGGATCCTGGGAGCTCACCTCATCATCTTGAGAGGTCCAGAGCAAGAATGAATTGTGTGATTGTGGATGAAGATTTGGAGGCCAATCGCAAATAATTCCCAACTAAAGCCATCTGTTCAACAACTATGCTACCAGTATCATCCTTCCTGTGAAGGAGAAGGTCTGGTAATCAGCTCCATGGCCAAAGTTCACATTTCTGGGTGAACCCTTGCTATATTGGAAATAGCTGAACTCACAAAGCCAGGGTGAGGGGAGGACAACAATCCACAGTGGCTGAAATGGGATATGTTCACTGGGAATTTCACTGACCCTGAGGTTATGAGCCTCCTGTGCTTTTCCTGGCATAACATCTGGAATGCCTGGCCTTGCACACTGAACGGGAGAAATTATGCTCAACGAGAGAAATTATGCTCATGGTGGCAGAAACTTCTCATGGGGACTTGCATTGGAACTGATTGCAGTGAGCCAAAATCACACCATCCTCTACAGGGATCTGGAATTCTGTACCTCCTTCACCAATCAGATTCAGCAATTGTTAATGGACAGCGCAGAGTCTAATATGTAAGGTAGAATGTTGAATCCAATGTCAAATCAGAATCATATAATCACAGAATCATAGAAATCAGGTAGGGAAAGCAAAATTAAGGAAAGGGAATGAAAAATGAGATTAAAAAGAGAAATAAACAAGTCAAAAAGAATATTTAAATTTTTACTTTTTGTATCTCCAACAATAATTAAAATCTGAAGCAATGAAGGACCAGACTTGTAAAAGTTCATTTTCGGTGCCCAACATGTTGGTTGACAGAATTAAGAATTATCACTAGAATGTACAAATCCTATCAGTTTCTCACCCATTTCATTCATATGCATCAGGTCAGTGCAGCAACGTCACACTATTGAATTTAAATGGGGAGCATCTCAGCGGGATACTGTTATAGTGGAGTATCTGGAAAAGCAGGACAATACAGGACAGCAATTTCCTAATTTCTGTATTTAACTATTCATGTGAGTAAATTTAAATATTTTTTTTTGATTCACCACACTGAGCACTGTTAGTTTCTACTACAAATCTGGCCTGTGTATGCAATTGTTAATGATTAAGAAAATATGCCTCCACTATTCAAATCTGGGTGATAATTACCACATTTAACTGCCTAGAAGTTTATTTTGCAAATGACAAAGGATTTTTGCATTCAATTCCTTCCATAAATCCAATGAAGATTCATCATGATTCCACAATTACCCAAGTCGTCTATACATGCAGCACAACATCAGCACAGTCATCACTCAGATCTTCCTCTTGTCAGCCTCATTCCATCACAGACTTATTGGCTGACACACCCTTCACCAGTCACATTCACACCCTTCCCCTTTCACACTCACTAAGCACAAATCCTCCTCCTGTCACATTCATTCCAACACAAATCCTCCTCCTGTCACAATCATTTCAACACAACCTCCTCCTGGAACACTCATTCCAATAAACCCTCTGATGTGTTGGGTACTACATAATAAGAACATAAGAACTAGGAGCAGGAGTAGGCCATCTGGCCCCTCGAGCCTGCTCCACCATTCAATGAGATCATGGCTGATCTTTTGTGGACTCAGCTCCACTTTCCGGCCCGAACACCATAATCCTTAATCCCTTTATTCTTCAAAAAACTATCTATCTTTATCTTAAAAACATTTAATGAAGGAGCCTCTACTGCTTCAATGGGCAAGGAATTCCATAGATTCACAACCCTTTGGGTGAAGAAGTTCCTCCTAAACTCAGTCCTAAATCTACTTCCCCTTATTTTGAGGCTATGCCCCCTAGTTCTGCTTTCACCCGCCAGTGGAAACAACCTGCCCGCATCTATCCTATCTATTCCCTTCATAATCTTATATGTTTCTATAAGATCCCCCCTCATCCTTCTAAATTCCAACGAGTACAGTCCCAGTCTACTCAACCTCTCCTCGTAATCCAACCCCTTCAGCTCTGGGATTAACCTAGTGAATCTCCTCTGCACACCCTCCATTGCCAGTACGTCCTTTCTCAAGTAAGGAGACCAAAACTGAACACAATACTCCAGGTGTGGCCTCACTAACACCTTACACAATTGCAGCAGAACCTCCCTAGCCTTAAACTCTATCCCTCTAGCAATGAAGGACAAAATTCCATTTGCCTTCTTAATCACCTGTTGCACCTGTAAACCAACTTTTTGTGACTTATACACTAGCACACCCAGGTCTCTCTGCACAGCAGTATGTTTTAATATTTTATCATTTAAATAATAATCCCTTTTGCTGTTATTCCTACCAAAATGGATAACCTCACATTTGTCAACATTGTATTCCATCTGCCAGACCCTAGCCCATTCACTTAGCTTATCCAAATCCCTCTGCAGACTTCCAGTATCCTCTGCACTTTTTGCTTTACCACTTATCTTAGTGTCATCTGCAAACTTGGACACATTGCCCTTGGTCCCCAACTCCAAATCATCTATGTAAATTGTGAACAGTTGTGGGCCCAACACTGATCCCTGAGGGACACCACTAGCTACTGATTGCCAACCAGAGAAACACCCATTAATCCCCACTCTTTGCTTTCTATTAATTAACCAATCCTCTATCCATGCTACTACTTTCCCCTTAATGCCATGCATCTTTATCTTATGCAACAACCTTTTGTGTGGCACCTTGTCAAAGGCTTTCTGGAAATCCAGATATACCACATCCATTGGCTCCCCGTTATCTACCGCACTGTTAATGTCCTCAAAAAATTCCACTAAATCTGTTTGGCATGACCTGCCCTTTATGAACCCATGCTGCGTCTGCCCAATGGGACAATTTCCATCCAGATGCCTCGCTATTTCTTCCTTGATGATTGATTCCAGCATCTTCCCTACTACCGAAGTTAAGCTCACTGGCCTATAATTACCCGCTTTCTGCCTACCTGATGAACCAACACGGTTGCGAATGGTACAACTCAGTTTTGTTGCTAACATTTATTTACAGTGGTAAACTGGTTACTGAGGTTCGATCATAACCCTAGAATCTGTGGACCTATTCCTAATTCTATCTTGTAGTGGCACTCAGCACATGGTGGATGTCTGAGTGGCTTGCTATGAGCTCTGTGCCCTGAGCTGTCTCCTGCTGCAATGCTCAGGAAGTGTCGTGTTCCCTGTTTTGTACTGTGTCTGCTCTTGCCTGTGATTGGCTGTGGTGTTGTGTGTGTGTTGATTGGTCCGTTGATCTGTCCATCAGTATGTATGTGCTATGATGTTTACCTGAATATCATGACACCCTCTTCCTATCACATGCACACCAGCACAAACCCACCTCCTGTCACACGCACACCAGCAGAAACCCTCCTCCTGTCACACGCACACTAGCACAAACCCTCCTCTTGTCACACGCACACTAGCACAAACCCTCCTCTTGTCACACGCACACTAGCACAAACCCTCCTATTGTCACATGCACACTAGCACAAACCCTCCTCTTGTCACATGCACACGAGCACAAACCTTCCTCCTGTCACACGCACACTAGCACAAACCCTCCTCTTGTCACATGCACACTAGCACAAACCCTCCTCTTGTCACATGCACACCAGCACAAACCCTCCTCTTGTCACATGCACACTAGCACAAACCCTCCTCTTGTCACATGCACACCAGCACAAACCCTCCTCTTGTCACATGCACTTTGGCACAAACCCTCCTCTTGTCACACGCACACTAGCGCAAACCCTCCTCTTGTCACATGCACAGTAGCCCAAACCCTCCTCTTGTCACACGCACACTAGCACAAACCTTCCTCCTGTCATACGCACACTAGCACAAACCCTCCTCTTGTCACATGCACACTAGCACAAACCCTCCTCTTGTCACACGCACACTAGCACAAAACCTCCTCTTGTCACACGCACACTAGCACAAACCCTCCTCTTGTCACACGCACACTAGCACAAACCCTCCTCTTGTCACATGCACACTAGCACAAACCCTCCTCTTGTCACACGCACACTAGCACAAACCTTCCTCCTGTCACACGCACACTAGCACAAACCCTCCTCCTGTCACACGCACACTAGCACAAACCCTCTTCTTGTCACATGCACACCAGCACAAACCCTCCTCTTGTCACATGCACACTAGCACAAACCCTCCTCTTGTCACATGCACACCAGCACAAACCCTCCTCTTGTCACACGCACACTAGCACAAACCCTCCTCTTGTCACACGCACACTAGCACAAACCTTCCACCTGTCATACGCACACCAGCACAAACCCTCCTCGTCACATGCACATTGGCACAAACCCTCCTCTTGTCACACGCACACTAGCACAAACCCTCCTCCTGTCACACGCACACTAGCACAAACCCTCCTTGTCACATGAACACTAGCACAAACCCTCCTCTTGTCCCACGCACACCAGCACAAACCCTCCTCCTGTCACAATCATTTCAACACACACCCTCCTCCTGTCATACTCATTCCAATGCAAATCATCCTCTTCTCACACTCAATTCAACATACACCCTCCTCCTGTCACACTCACTGAAACATGCACCCCCCTCACACACACACCAGCACACGCCTTCCTCCTTTTCATACTCACTCCAACACAAGCTCTTCTCCTGCCTCACACATACACCCTCCTGTCACACCCACTGAAATATGCACCCTTCTCCTGTCACTCTCACTGAAACACACACCCTCCGCCCTGTCACACGCACTCAAAGACACACACACACTTACACCTGAAACACATACAACTGAGTGCAGTAGGAGAAGCAGGATTCAGGATGTAAAGCTGTTAGTCGGTATGAGGTGAGAATTGGTGCAGTTGAGATTCCTCGTCAGGCCATGACTTATGGACACACATTTTTGTGCCAAACTGAATCATGGCCCTTCATTTACAATGACAAACCAAATATAAATCTGAGCCATTTGACAGGATAGAGTATTTTTACGATGCTTTTAAATAAAAGAACAATATGTGTTCCTTTTACTTCACTAGTTTTGTTCCTAAATCCACTCATAAAAATGTTGGTAGAGAAATATGAAAAAATTGATTACCGACCAATAAATATGATGTTGATTTAACTTCTGCTATTACCTCCTGTCAGCTTCTTGCAACAAATAAGGTAGAATTTTTCCTTGGAGAGTGCATATTCTGTTGTCCTCCAGGTAAAACTATCTGTCTGACTACATTTACATAATTAACATCTCAGAAGTTCTGATTAATATTTTTATGCCATCACAAGGCCTGAGGATTCCATGTTAAAGGCAATATTTAAGTACAAGCTTTTTGCTGTTGTACTAGTCAGTAGGCTGAACTTCTCTGACACTACCAGCTGAATATTTGCTTATATTTAAACATTAACAACTGTTGTGATGAACGGTTATTGTATTACTGTACCTTTATTATCATGTAAGGTGATGTTCCCTTTAAGACCGGGCTTGGAACCCTGGGGGAACCAGCCTCTGGCTCCGCCCAGCTGGGAGTCATATATAAGATGCTGCCTTGCAGGTGGCACCCAGTAAGCACCCGTCTTGGCACCAGGCTAGTTCTTAGCTTATTAAAGCCTTCTTTACCGTTTTACTCTCTAGCGTCGTTATTGAGGGTACAACAGTTTAATAAGCTAAACTACATCAGGATGGACGCAGGCCTAAAACCAGAGAAGCTCAATCTGGAAGCACAGATACCGGAGGCAAAGGAACTTTTTCAATACTGGTTCCGATGTTTCGGGGCCTATCTGGACTCCTCAGAGACTCCCATCCTGGGGCCAAGCAAGCTGAGCCTACTCCACGCACGGGTGAGTCACAGAATCTCCGCCACGCTCGAAAAGGCGACTACCTATGAAGATACGGTCGAGCTGCACCGCAAGCGGTTTGTCAAACCCATCAACGAGGTACATGCCCGACATCTGCTCTCCACCTGCTGGCAGCGCTCAGGAGAAACGCCAGACGAATTTGTAGAAAAACTCACCGCGCTCGCCAGGGACTGTGACCATCAGGATGTGACGGGGTAAGTCCATATGAACCTGCACATCAGAGACGCTTGCGTGTCCAGCATCCGCTCGACCTACATCCAGCAGCTACTACTCGTAAACGGGGCAAAAGACCTCCAGGACACGCTAACGCTCGCCACCTCGCTGGAAGTGGCCCGACATAATTTAGGCAAGTACCCTGCGGACCCTGCGAGCCCCCTCGGACTTCCCCAGACTCGGCTATGTTACGGGCCTGCGCCGCGCGGCGACCCGCCCAGACCGGGGGCACACCGTGCTATTTCTGTGAGCAGGGCCAGCACCCACGCACACGCTGCCCAGCCCGCTCCGCCATCTTCAGCGACTGCGGGAAGAAGGGGCATTTTGCGAGGGTCTGCCTGGCCAGGCCCAAGGGCCAGAAACACAAAGAACAGCAGGCCCGAAAATCAGGCTCACAGGCCCGCAGGCCTCGCAACGCGGTTGCGCATCGACCAGACACGCCCCCTTCTGACCTGTCATCGGCCTCGTGCGAGTCATGGGGCGGCCATCTTGGCGGCGGCCATCTTCTCGACCCAACACGTGCGACCTACGGCGCCGGCCATTTTGTGAATCCGATTCGGCTGACGACTCGGACTACCCGCAATTGGAAGAGATCACCCTCAACCAAAACACCTGCAGAACTCTATGATGCTGGTCCAGGTCAACGGGCGCGACACTCCTTTTGGACTCCGGGAGCACGCAGAGCTTTATTCATCCAGAAACGGTAAGGCGCTGCTCCTTGCGCGCCCATCCCGTGTCCCAAACCATAGCCCTCGCATCCAGGTCCCACTCGGTCCAAATCAAGGGGTATTGTATTGCGGATCTCTCGATCCAGGGCGCCGAATACACCCGTTTCAAACTGTATATCCTCCCTCACCTCTACGCCCCCCCTGCTGCTCGGACTGGATTTCCAGTGCAGCCACCGAAGCCTGACACTGAAGTTCGGCGGACCGTTGCCCCCCCTCACGATATGCAGCCTTGCGACACTGAAAGTCGCACCCCCCTCTCGATTCGCGAACCTCACTCCCGACTGTAAGCAGGTCGCCACCAGGAGCCGGCGGTACAGTGCCCAAGACATGACTTTTGTCAAGTCAGAGGTCCAGCGTTTAGTGGGAGAGGAGGTCATCGAGGCTGGAGACCCTGGAGAGCACAAGTGGTGGTAATCTGGTCCGGGGAAAAGAAACGGATGGTCGTGGATTATAGCCAGACCATAGACCGCTCCACGCAGCTCGATGCGTACCCCCTTCCTCGCATAGCAGAAATGGTAAATTAGTTCGCCCAATACCGGGTATTTTCCACGGTCGATCTCAAATCCGCCTACCACCAGCTCCCTATCCGACCAAAAGACCACCCCTATACTGCCTTCGAAGCAGCCGGCCATCTCTTCCACTTCCTCAGGGTCCCCTTCGGCGTCACAAATGGGGTCTCCGTCTTCCAGAGGGCGATGGACCAAATGGTGGACCAGTACGGCTTGCGGGCTACATACCCGTACTTGGACAACGTCACCATTTGCAGCCATGATCAACAGGACCATGACGCGAACCTCGAAAAGCTCCTCCTGACCGCTCGAGCCCTCAACCTGACCTATAACAAGGAAAAATGCGGTTTCCACACAACCTGGCTAGCCATCCTCGGCTATGTCGTGGAAAACGGGGTCCGAGGTCCCGACCCCGACCGCATGCCCCCCGTAAGGAACTTCCCCTTCCCCGCAGCCTCAAGGCCCTCAAACGGTGCTTGGGGCTTTTCTCCTATTACGTTCAGTGGGTCCCCAAATATGCGGACAAAGCCCGCCCACTCATAAAGACCACGATATTCCCGCTGTCGGCTGAGCCTTCAGCCGCATCAAGGCCGATATCATCAAGGCCGCTATGCACGCGGTGGATGAAACTATCCCTTTCCAGGTAGAGAATGATGCGTCAGACATCGCCCTGACTGCTACCCTCAACCAGGCAGGCAGACCAGTAGCGTTCTTCTCCCAGACCCTCACCGCCTCCGAGGTTCGACACTCGGCAGTCGAGAAATAGGCACAAGCCATTGTGGCGGCTGTACGGCACTGGAGGCACTACCTAGCCGGTAGGAGGGTCACCCTCGTCACCACCAACGGTCGGTCGCCTTCATGTTTGATAAGACGCAACGGGGCAAAATAAAAAACGATAACATTTTGAGGTGGAGGATCGAACTCTCCACCTACATGTACGATATCAAGATTCGTCCAGGGGAGCTCAACGAGCCCCCAGATGCCCTGTCCCGTGGCACTGTGCCAACGCGCAGGAGGACCGCCTGCAAGCCATCCACAATGACCTCTGCCACCCGGGGGTTACCCGGCTTGTCCACTTTATCAAGTCCCGCAACCTACCTTACTCAAACGAGGAGGTCAAGGCCATGACCAGGGCTTGCCAGATCTGCGCGGAGTGCAAACCGCACTTCTACCGGCCAGACAAGGCTCGTCTCGTGAAGGCCTCGGGGTCCTTTGAGCGACTAAGTGTGGACTTCAAGGGCCCCCTCCCGTCCACCAACCACAATGCCTACTTCCTCACCGACATCGACGAGTTCTCCCGCTTCCCATTCGCCGTCCCCTGTGCCGACATGACCTCGGCCACCTTGATAAAGGCACTGCACAGCATCTTCACTCTATTTGGTTTCAACGCTTATATCCACAACGACCGGGGTACATCGTTCATGAGCGATGAACTGCATCAGTATCTGCTCAGCAAAGGCATCGCCTCGAGCAGAACGACCAGTTATAACCCGCGGGGAAATGGGCAGGTGGAGAGGGAGAACGCGACAGTTTGAAAGGCTGTCCTTCTGGCCCTACGGTCGAGATGTCTCCCAACCACCCACTGGCAGGAGGTCCTACCCGATGCCCTACACTCCATTACGTCGCTCCTCTGCATGAATGAGACCCCTCACAACCGCTTGTTTGTCTTCCTCAGGATGTCCACCTCCGGGGTCTCGCTTCCACCTTGGCTGACGGCTCCGGGGCCTGATCTTCTCCAGAGGCACGTGAGGAGCCATAAAACGGACCCCCTGGTCGAGAGGGTCCGATTACTACATGCGAACCCTCGATACGCTAACGTAAAGTACCCCGAAGGCAGGCAAGTTACAGTTTCCCTCCGGGATCTGGCACCCGCTGGTTCCCCCACTATAGACACCCCTTCACTCACGGCTCCCCTGCGGGATCCGGCACCCACTACTCCCACCCCCCAGTCCCACTCCCCTTCAGTGGACACTGAAGCCGCGCGCCCCCTAGCACCCCCCCTCTACACCCCCCTCCAGCGCTGGCAACGCTACCCCCAGCCCCAACAATTTCCCCTGCGCCCCGATCCCCTACCCCGACCAAGGCTCCGACCACCGTGCTCCCGGATGTACCCTCAACTGAGACGTCCATGTCTGCCGCACCACCGCCCGAGCTGAGGCGGTCGATGAGGACAATCAGGCCGCCAAAACGAATGGACTTGTGATTCCACTTCACCCCCGCCGGACTTTGTTTTTTTAAACAGGGGGTGAATGTAATGAGCGGTTATTGTATTACTGTACCCTCATCATCATGTAAGGTGATGTCCCCTTTAAGACCGGGCTTGGAACCCTGGGGGACTCCGCCTCCGGCTCCGCCCACCTGGGAGTCGTATATAAGGGGCTGCCTTGCAGACGGCGCCCAGTAAGCACCCGTTTCGGCACCAGGCTAGTTCTTAGCTTATTAAAGCCTTCTTTACCGTTTTACTCTCTAGCGTCGTTATTGAGGGTACAACAAACGTTAATGTAATGTTCCTGCAGCAGTGAAGTTGAGGCCTTTTTTATATGTTTCCCCCATGACCTAGTTTCCAATCATTCCTCATTGAGGCGTTCTAGGACACTGTTCCACAAGCATCAGGAGCCTCCTCCTATCTTGCCCCCGCAGCCCTCCTTTATGTGTCAGCTTAGGCATTGAGTGACAGCTAGTTGTTCATCTGGAAAAGCTGAGCGCAGCATCCAGCTAAATCCAGTACTGTAATAAAAGGGGTTATCCCCATGTTAAAATAGTAGACAGTGGAATGCCAAACAAATATGCTAAATGCTCACATGCTCATATTGCCAACAAATAATTTCTAGGTTAATAGGTTTTATGCAGCTGGGACCATGGAGAGTCTCTGGAAATCAGCTTGCCAGGCTTGAATAAAGAGGTGTACATTTTTTGGGAGTTTTACTTAGGTATGTTAGAGATTAGGGAGAAAATGTTCAAAATGTTCCCTGAAGAGGTTAAATAGATTAGTTAGAGATCGGAATCGAATGAAATGCATGTTGGAAGACATGGGGCGGGATTCTCCGACCCTCCGCAAGGTCGGAGAATCGCCGGGGGGCGGCGTGAATCCCGCCCCTGCCGGCCGCAGAATTCTCCGGCACCAAAAATTTGGCGCGGGCGAGAATCACGCCGTGCCGGTCGGCGGGACCCCCCCCGGCTGGCGTGGCGCCAAAGGCCTTTCCCGCAGGCCGGCGGCACGCCAACCACTCCGGCGCGGGCCTAGCCCCTCAAAGTGAGGGCTTGGCCCCTAACCGCACCTTTGTGGCGGCCCGACGCTGGAGTGGTTCCCGCCACTCCATCCCGCCGGGACCCTCCGCCCCCCCCCTGGGTAGGGGAGAATCCCAGCCATGATATTTTCGCAAATGGTGTTTTCTCGCTCCATGTTTTCTCAGGCTCTTATACAGGTGGCTTCAAGACATTCTTGTCAGTGAACTCATGTAACGCAAGGTAAGAACAATTAAAACGTTTAAGAAAACGCTGCATTGCTTTTTATTTCAAAAGTATAAATCCTGCCTTTTGATGGCAGCAGCTGTTGAGCCACTTACCCAGAGGGGGCCTAAGAAAGGTGTCATGCTTGTTCTAGGCAGTCACCGGGCACATCTGAAAAATGGCCCAATATTGTGTTGGATGTCTTTCTGATGTCCTATGGGCTTCTTTCAACCCATTGTACAAGTGAAATGGATGCAGAGATTCAATTCTCACCCAATTATATCCAACTTTATTTTTATTTCTTTAAGTTTGGTTTATTAGTTAAATGGACTGTAATGGACACCGGCACAGTGGCAGAGTGGTTAGTACTGCTGTGCCAGGGACCCGGGTTTAATTCTGGCCTTGGGTGACTGGCTGTGTGGAGTTTGCACTCTTTCCCATGTCTGCAGGGGTTTCCTCTGGTTGCTCCGGTTTCCTCCCACAGTCCAAAGATGTGCAGGTTAGGTGGGGTTATGGAAACAGGGCGGGGGAGTGGGCCTAGGTAGGGTGCTCTTTCAGAGGGTCGGTGCAGACTCGATAGACCGAATGGCCTCCTTCTGCATTGTTGGAGTTCTATGGGGACAGAGAAATTGTAAAAATTAACATCAGTTAGTCTCAATTTTCACAACAGGGGCTGCACTCACCTAGGATGCAGGTATATCTGCTGCAGGGCGAGCTGATCTCACCAAGTTTGAAAAGGCAATCACCTCCGTGCCATTTCCTTTGTACGGAAGACAGGACAGGCAAGCATGCATGGAAGCCCCATAACTGGGCTGTCTTAAAGGGCCACGTCTGGACAGATTCCATCCCAATTGTACTACAGGAAATGAACAAAGATGGTGGACACTACTCAATGCCAAACACCTGTTAAAATCATGGTAGAAGGCTTTATGGATGGATGCAGCAGAATGAGTGAATGCCATCTCACCTTGTTACTGACTTTGTACACTTGCTTTCTCTACATTAACAGAAAGTGCCAATGTACATGCTAAACTCTTGCACCATCAGCAAGGCAGCATGCAGAAAGCCTCACTCCTTTTTGAAACACTCCTTCATACAGTAGATGAGAAACACCACAGCAAGCACTCTCAGGCAGATCACTGGGCAATCAGCTGTGATGCCCAGTACCATGAGTGTGACATGGGCATCAACATAATTGCAATCCACGGTTGGGTACAGGTTCCTAATTCAGGCGATTAGCCAAAGACTGCAAAGGGTGGCATCAGACTTCCAACAATCACTTGTTTATTGTTTTGAGAACATTATGCTTTGTGGGAAAAGTAGACTCAAGTCTGGTAAAAGTATCATGAGGATGAGCTGGTTGGTGGCAGACAGGTGCAGTCTCCCCCGGGGCCAGGGGGGAGCTGGAACTGGATGGCAGCCTTTGCCGATGCGCTGAGGGAACATCAGCAGGTAAACAAGGCAGAGGCTACGGCAGACATAGAGGCCGCAGTGCAGGCAGCAATGGCCAAGGCCCTTGCGGTGGTGCAGTAGGCCCTGGGCAGAGCAGAGGAGAAATTGGACACCCAAGGGGAGAAACTGGAAGCCCAAGAAGCGACCATCAAGGAGCTGGAGAAAGCAGCGACTGACGTGAGCGACCGGATCACGGCCCTGGAGAGGGAGATGGCGAGACTGGGCACAACACAGGGGAGCCTGAAGGGCAGAGTGGACGACCAGGAAAACCGCTTGAGGAGGCAAAATGTCAGGATAGTGGGCCTACCAGAGGGGATCGAGGGTAGAAACTCCACGACATACGTGGCCGAGATGCTGGGCAACTTAGTGGGGAGGAAAACCTTTCCCAACCCACCAGAAATGGACAGAGCACACCGGTCGCTGCGCCCGAAGCCCAAAGCAGGGGAACACCCGGGAGCAGTTATAGCTAAACTGCATCGGTACCAAGATAGGGAAACAATTCTGTGCTGGGCCAGGAAAAACAGAACCTCCAAATGGGAAGGACATGCAATTAGAATTCACGAGGACATTGGGGCAGACCTAGCCAGGAAACAGGCTGAATTTAATAGTGCGAAAGCAGCTCTTCACAAGAGCAACATGCGTTTTGGTATGCTGTACCCAGCAAAACTCTGGGTCACATACCAAGAATGAGAATACTTCTTTACAAGTTTGTCGAGGAACACGGGCTGGAAAACCACCTGTGAAGGTAGAAATGAGGGGCCCCTGGCAGGGGGCAACAACACGCCGACGGGGGGGGAGGGGAGGGGTGAGGCAACGCCAGGCCCCCCCGCCCCCATCACGGCGAGCGCACCCTGAACTAAGAACAGACCACTGCCCGAGGGATCGCTTCAGGTGGGAGGCCAGGCCTCAGCATGAGGGAACGAGAGTAGTGGAGAAGGCAGAACAAGCAAGAGGAGTGCAGGGTAGGATAGGGGAAGAGGGGGCAGAAACCCGTAGAGGCCGGGCAGGGGAGAAGCGAGACAGTAACTCCCGAGAGGGGGGCCACCGTACTAGCGGGGAAGCTAGCGCCGGGGGCATGCAACAAAGCAGGGTCGCAGCACGCCCCCAACAGGGGGGAAGGCGCCAGGCTGGGTGGGGGGGGGACCACTCAACAGAGACGGGAGAGCAAACGGGGATAGGAACAGGGAAAGAGGGACAAAGGAGGGGTACAAGGGAGAGGGGGGAAAAGGGCGAGACCGGGAGGGGAGGGGACACAGGGAGAGAGAGACCGGGGAGGGGGGACACAGGGAAGGAGGGACAAACAAGGCTAGAAAAGGAATAGGGCTACAAAGTGCCCAACCAAGGGCTCGAAACAAGGAATCGCTGCAAGCACCCACCCAGTACGCTCTCTAGGCGAAGGGAGACCCCAGAGTGCAGGGGTCTACCCGCGTGGTGGACGCACAGTGGGTGACTATGTCGGGTGCCCCCGGGACAAAGGGAAACTCCAGAGCGCAGGGACCTGACCGCATGGAGAGAGCAGTGACAGCGGCCATCCTGGACGGCCCCCTAACAAAGGGAAACCCCGGAGGGCAGGGGCACGTCCACCAGGTAAGTATGGTTAATCCCACAGGAGCGAGGGGACAGAAGCCCCCCACCAGGATAGTCACCTGGAATGTAAGGGGACTCAACGGCCCAGTGAACAGATCCAGAGTCCTCACCCACCTAAGAAATATGAGGGCCGACATAGTCTTCCTTCAAGAGACACACCTGAGAGAGCAGGACCGACTGGGTAAGAAAGGGCTGGGTGCGACAAACCTACCATTCCTGCTATGGGACAAGGGGCAGGGGGGTGGCGATACTGATCGGCAAGAGGACGATGTTTAGGGCAACAAAGATGGTTATGGACCCAGGGGGACGGTACGTCATGGTCAGCGGGGCCCTGGATGGGGCACCGGTAGTACTAGTTAACGTGTACGCACCCAACTGGGACGACACGAGCTTCATCAAGAAGACCATGGCAGAAATCCCTGACATAGCGACGCATCGACTAATCATGGGGGGGACTTCAACTGTGTACAGGATCCAAAGACAGAAAGATCAATCCCCAAAACGGGGAAAACCTCAAGCATGGCAAGGGAACTCAGTCACTTGATGGAGCAGATGGGAGCGGTGGACCCCTGGTGGTTCACCCACCCAGGGGAGAAGGAGTTCTCCTTCTTCTCCCCAGTACACAATTCATACACCAGAATTGACTTCTTTCTGGTGTGGAAAACGGTGCTTCCGGGGATAGACAAGGTGGAATACTCCGCAATTGTGATATCAGACCACACTCCACACGACATGGACGTGAGGCTGGAGACGGGCAGGGCCCAATGCCCCACATGGAGGTTGGACTTTGCCCTACTAGCTGACAAGGCCTTCAACAAAAGGATATCGCGGGCCATAGCAGAGTACACAGAGAACAACCAGAACGGGGAGGTCTCACCCTCCATGTTCTGGGAAGCGCTAAAGGCCATACTAAGAGGGGAAATCATTGCTTTCAAAGTGCGAAGAGATAGGGAGGAAGGGGCGGCTGGGCAGCAGCTGGTCGACTCCATACTGGAGGTAGACCGTAAATACGCCGAGGCCCCGACCGTAGAGCTCCTGCCGGAGAGGAAGGAGCTACAAAGGAACTTTGACCTGCTCTCCACCAGGAAAGCAGTGCACCAACTCTGCCAGGCACGTGAGACCCTATACAAACACGGAGACAAAACCAGCCGCCTGTTGGCACACCAGCTGAGAAAGCAGGCAGCCACCAGAGAAATTGCACAAATCAGGGATACTAGAGGCACATTAGAAACAGAACCAGAAAAGATCAACAAAACCTTCAAGGCCTTCTACCAAGGGCTGTACACCTCAGTCCCTCGATGGGGAGTCTGGGGTGAAACGGTTCCTTGATGGACTGGACATTCCAGTCGTGGGGGAGGGCAGAAAACGGGGCTTGGAAGCACCACCAGCACTGGGAGAGATCATGGACAGCATTAGCTCCATGCAGGCGGGGAAGGCGCTGGGACCGGACGGGTTTCCCGCGGACTTCTAAAAAAACATTTGCGACAGCACCGGCCCCACAACTGCAGGAGCTGTTCACAGACTCGCTAGCGAGGGGCACACTGCCACCCACACTAGCACAGGCCTCAATCTTGCTGATACCTAAGAAAGACAAAAACCCAACGGAATGTGGGTCATACAGACCCGTCTCACTGCTGAATGCAGACTCCAAAATACTGGCCAAAATGCTAGCCAAAAGGCTAGACGACTGTGTACCTGAGGTGGTCACAGAGGACCAGACGGACTTTGTCAAAGGTAGACAGCTTACCTCGAACATCAGGCACCTGCTGAATGTGATAATGACCCCCTCCGGGGAGAGAATACCAGAGGTGATCGTCTCCCAAGATGCAAAAAATGCCTTCGACAGAGTCGAATGGAAATGCCTCATAGAGGTACTGGAGCGGTTCGGGCTTGAAACAGGGTTCACCTCCTGGTAAAGAACATAAGAACTAGAGTCAGGAGTAGGCCATCTGACCCCTCGAGCCTGCTCCACCATTCAATGAGATCATGGCTCCACTTTCCGGCCCAAACACCATAACCCTAAATCCCTTTATTCTTCAAAAAACTATCTAGCTTTATCTTAAAAACATTTAATGAAGGAGCTTCTACTGCTTCACTGGGCAAGGAATTCCACAGATTCACAACCCTTTGGGTGAAGAAGTTCCTCCTAAACTCAGTCCTAAATCTACTTCCCCTTATTTTGAGGCTATGACCCCTAGTTCTGCTTTCACCCGCCAGTGGAAACAACCTGCCCACATCTATCCTATCTATTCCCTTCATAATTTTATATGTTTCTATAAGATCCCCCCTCATCCTTCTAAATTGTGAACAGTTGTGGGCCCAACACTGATCCCTGAGGGACACCACTAGTTACTGATTGCCAACCAGAGAAACACCCATTAATCCCCACTCTTTGCTTTCTATTAATTAACCAATCCTCTATCCATGCTACTACTTTCCCCTTAATGCCATGCATCTTTATCTTATGCAGCAACCTTTTGTGTGGCACCTTGTCAAAGGCTTTCTGGAAATCCAGATATACCACATCCATTGGCTCCCTGTTATCTACCACACTGGTACTGTCCTCAAAAAATTCCACTAAATTAGTTAGGCATGACCTGCCCTTTATGAACCCATGCTGCGTCTGCCCAATCGGACAATTTCCATCCAGATGCCTCGCTATTTCTTCCTTGATGATAGATTCCAGCATCTTCCCTCCTACCGAAGTTAAGCTCACTGGCCTATAATTACCCGCTTTCTGCCTACCTCCTTTTTTAAACAGTGGTGTCACGTTTGCTAATTTCCAATCCGCCGGGACCATCCCAGAGTCCAGTGAATTTTGGTAAATTATCACTCGTGCATTTGCAATTTCCCTAGCCATCTCTTTTAGCACTCTGGGATGCATTCCATCAGGGCCAGGAGACTTGTCTACCTTTAGCCCCATTAGCTTGCCCATCACTACATCCTTGGTGATAACAATCCTCTCAAGGTCCTCACCTGTCATAGCCTCATTTCCATCAGTCACTGGCATGTTATTTGTGTCTTCCACTGTGAAGACCGACCCAAAAAACCGGTTCAGTTCCTCGGCCGTTTCTTCATCTCCCATTATTAATCCTCTAAAGGACCAATATTTAAAGCTCCTATACAACGCTCCCATGGCGAGCGTACGGACCAACAATACCAACTCCCGATACTCCCAGCTGCACAGGGGCACCAGACAAGGATGCCCACTGTCCCCGCTGCTATTCGCTCTATCGATCATATGACCATAAGGCCATAAGACATAGGAGCAGAAGTAAGGCCATTCAGCCCATCGAGTCCACTCCACCATTCAGTTATGGCTGATTTCAACTCCATTTACCCACTCTCTCTCCATAGCCCTTAATTCCTCGAGAAATTAAGAATTTATCAACTTCTGTCTTAAAGACACTCAACGTCCCGGCCTCCACTGCCCACTGTGGCAATGAATTCCACAGACCCACCACTCTCTGGCTGAAGAAATTTCTCCTCATCTCTGTTCTAAAGTGACTCCCTTTTATTCTAAGGCTGTACCCGGGTCCTAGTCTCCCCTGCTAATGGAAACAACTTCCCTACGTTCACCCTATCTAAGCCATTCATTATCTTGTAAGTTTCTATTAGATCTCCCCTCAACCTCCTAAACTCCAATGAATATAATCCCAGGATCCTCAGACGTTCATTGTATCTTAGGTCTACCATTCCTGGGATCATCCGTGTGAATCTCCGCTGGACCCACTCCAGTGCCAATATGTCCTTCCTGAGGTGTGGGGCCCAAAATTGCTGACAGTATTCTAAATGGGGCCCAACTAGTGCTTTATAAAGCTTCAGAAGTACATCCCTGCTTTTATATTCCAAGCCTCTTGAGATAAATGACAGCATTGCATTTGCTTTCTGAATTACGGACTCAACCTGCAAGTTTGCCTTTAGAGAATCCTGGACTAGGACTCCCAAGTCCCTTTGCACATCAGCATTATGAATTTTGTCACCGTTTAGAAAATAGTCCATGCCTCTATTCTTTTTTCCAAAGTGCAAGACCTCGCACTTGCCCACGTTGAATTTCATCAGCCATTTCTTGGACCACTCTCCTAAACTGTCTAAATCTTTCTGCAGCCTCCCCACCTCCTCAATACTACCTACCCCTCCACCTATCTTTGTGTCATCAGCAAACGTAGCCAAAATGCCCCCAGTCCCGTCATCTAGATCGTTAATATATAAAGTGAACAGCTGTGGCCCCAACACTGAACCCTGCGGGACACCACTCGTCACGGGTTGCCATTCCGAAAAAGAACCTTTTATCCCAACTTTCTGCCTTCTGCCTGACAGCCAATCGTCAATCCATGTTAGTACCTTGCCTCGAATACCATGGGCCCTTATTTTACTCAGCAGTCTCCCGTGAGGCACCTTATCAAAGGCCTTTTGGAAGTCAAGATAGATAACATCCATTGGCTCTCCTTCGTCTAACCTATTTGATATCTCTTCAAAGAACTCAAACAGGTTTGTCAGGCACGACCTCCCCTTACTAAATCCATGCTGACTTGTCCGAATCCGACCCTGCACTTCCAAGAATTTAGAAATCGCATCCTTAACGATTGATTCTAGACTCTTGCCAACAACCGAGGTTAGGCTAATTGGCCTATCATTTTCCATCTGTTTTCTTGTTCCCTTCTTGAACAGGGGGGTTACAACAGCGATTTTCCAATCTTCTGGGACTTTCCCTGACTCCAGTGACTTTTGAAAGATCATAACTAATGCCTCCACTATTTCTTCAGCTATCTCCTTTAGAACTCTAGGATGTAGCCCATCTGGGCCCGGAGATTTATCAATTTTTAGACCTCTTAGTTTCTCTAGCACTTTCTCCTTTGTGATGGCTACCATATTCAACTCTGCCTCCTGACTCTCCTGAATTGTTGGGATATTACTCATGTCTTCTACGGTGAAGACTGACGCAAAGTACTTATTTAGTTCCTCAGCTATTTCCTTGACTCCCATCACTAGATTACCAGCGTCATTTTGGAGCGGCCCAATGAAATGAAATGAAAATGAAAGTTGTTTATTGTCACAAATAGGCTTCAAATTAAGTTACTGTGAAAAGCCCTTAGACACCACATTCCGGTGCCTGTTCGGGGAGGCTGTTACGGGAATTGAACTGTGCTGCTGGCCTGCCTTGGTCTGCATTCAAAGCCAGCGATTTGGCTCAGTGCAAAACAGCCCCTTGTTTACTTTTGCCTCCCGTTTGTTTTTAATGTATTTAAAGAAACTTTTACTATCATTCCTAATGTTACTGGCTAGCCTACCTTCATATTTTATCCGCTCCTTCCTTATTTCTCTCTTTGTTATCCTCTGTTTGTTTTTGTAGCCTTCCCAATCTTCTGACTTCCCACTACTCTTTGCCACATTATAGGCTTTCTCTTTTGGTTTGATGCATTCCCTGACTTCCTTTGTCAGCCATGGCTGCCTAATCCCCCCTCTGATAACCTTTCTTTTCTTTGGGATGAACCTCTGTACTGTGTCTTCAATTACTCCCAGAAACTCCTGCCATTGCTGTTCTACTGTCTTTCCCACCAAGCTCTGCTCCCAGTCGATTTTTGTCAGTTCCTCCCTCATGCCACTGTAGTTACCTTTATTTAACTGTAACACCTTTACATCTGATTCTACCTTCTTTCTTTCAAATTGCAGACTGAATTCGACCATATTATGATCACTGCCTCCTAAGTGCTCCCTTACTTTAAGATCTTTAATCAAGTCTGTCTCATTACATAACACTAAGTCCAGAATGGCCTGTTCCCTCGTGGGCTCCATCACAAGCTGTTTCAAAAAGCCCTCCTGTAAACATTCAATGAATTCCCTTTCGTTGGGTCTACTGGCAACATTATTTACCCAGTCCACCTGCATATTGAAGTCCCCCATGATCACTGTGACCTTGCCTTTCTGACATGACCTTTCTATTTCGTGGTGCATTTTGTGCCCCTGGTCCTGACCACTGATAGGAGGCCTGTACATAACTCCCATTATGGTTTTTTTGCCTTTGTGGTTCCTCAACTCTACCCACACAGACTCCACATTATCTGACCCTATGTCGTTTAGTACTATTGATTTAATTTCATTCCTAATTAACAAGGCAACCCCGCCCCCTCTGCCCACCTCCCTGTCTTTTCAATAGGTTGTGAATCCCTGGATGTTTAAATGCCAGTCCTGAACCCCCTGCAACCACGTCTCTGTGATGCCTACCACATCATACCTGCCAGTCACAATCTGGGCCACAAGCTCATCTACCTTGTTCTGTACACTGCGCGCATTTAAATATAGCACCTTTATTTCTCTATTGACCGTCTCTTTTTATTTTCTTAGTGTGGTGGACCTTGGTTTACTGAGCCTTTCCATGCACTGTGTCATATTTTGTGAGATGGGGACTATCGTAACCTCTCCTGAGTTCTGTCTTTTCGCGCTTTTTTGTATTCCTAAGCAGCTACGCTTCCCACTGATTACTTCACCTCTTGGTTCCCTGACTTTCCCTTCCCCCCCCAATCTCTAGTTTAAAGTTCTATTGATCACCCCATTTACTCTTTTCGCCAGAACACTGGACCCAGCTCGGTTCAGGTGGAGACCATCCCAACGGTATAGGTCCCTCCTGTCCCAAAACCAATGCCAGTGTCCCATGAAAAGGAACCCTTCTTTCCCACACCACTCTTTCAGCCACGTGTTAACTTCCCTTATTCTTGCCTCCCTATGCCAATTTGCACGTGGCTCGGGCAGTAATCCGAAGATTATGACCCTTGAGGACCTGTTTTTAAATTTGAATCCTAGCTCTTTATAATCTCTGAACAGGTCCTCTTTCCTAGACTTGCCTATGTTGTTAGTACCGACATGGACCACAACAACTGGATCCTCCCCCTCCCCTTCCAGTATCCTTTCAAGCCGGTCAGAGATGTCCCACACCCTAGCACCGGGCAGGCAACATACCATGTAGTACTCTTTATCCTGCTCACAAAGAATACTATCGATCCCCCTGATAATAGAATTCCGCCTACGAATGGCTCCCGAAACTTGGCCGCGATCCCCGGGTTAAAGTAGGTTTTTATACTCACACAGAGACTGCTCCTCCTCCTCCGAATGGCTCCCGAAACTAGGCCGCGATCCCCGGGTTAAAGTAGGTTTTTATACTCACACAGAGACTGCTCCTCCTCCTCCGTACGGCTCCCGAAACTAGGCCGCGATCCCCGGGTTAAAGTAGGTTTTTATACTCACACAGAGACTGCTCCTCCTCCTCCGAACGGCTCCCGAAACTAGGCCGCGATCCCCGGGTTAAAGTAGGTTTTCATACTCACACAGAGACTGCTCCTCCGAACGGCTCCCGAAACTAGGCCGCAATCCCTGGGTTAAAGTAGGTTTTTATACTCACACAGACTGCTCCTCCTCCTCCGAACGGCTCCCGAAACTAGGCCGCGATCCCCGGGTTAAAGTAGGTTTTTATACTCACACAGAGACTACTGCTCCTCCTCCTCCGAACGGCTCCCGAACCTAGGCCGCGATCCCCGGGTTAAAGTAGGTTTTTATACTCACAGAGACTGCTCCTTGTGGTGAATGGAACTACTGTTAATTCACCAGTGCACTGTGATATCATGTTACTGCTGTATCGTGTTACGTTATGTGTTTAACCCTGTGGGCTTCACCTATGGGCCATTGTACGGCTTCATCCACAGGGGGATATGTCGGGGCATGTACGGGCTCACCCATGGCTCCACCCCTTACAGGAAGTATAAAGGCAGCTGACCTGTGGGGCCACATTCATTGTTGTACCGGTCACAGGCAGGCCAGGCTCAGTTGTAAGCTGATTAAAACCACGGTTTACTTCTCAACGTGTCTCTCAGTGAATTGATGGTCGCATCACTCCACCTCCTCCGAACGGCTCCCGAAACAAGGCCGCGATCCCCGGGTTAAAGTAGGTTTTTATACTCACACAGAGACTGCTCCTCCTCCTCCGAACGGCTCCCGAAACTAGGCCACTAGCAATCGCGCTCAGAGCAGCAAAAAGCTGGAGGGGGATCCAAAGGGGAGGCAGAGAGCACAGAGTCTCACTCTATGCAGATGACCTGCTCCTCTACATTTTGGACCCACAGAGCAGCATGGACGGAATCATCACGCTCCTGAAAGAGTTTGGCGCCTTCTTGGGCTACAAACTCAACATGAGCAAAAGCGAGATCTTCCCGGTACACCCACAAGTAGGGGGGACAACACTAACGGGACTGCCATTTAAACAAGCCCGACACAAATTCTGCTACCGGGGGATCCAAATAGCCCACGACTGGAAAAGGATCCACAAATGGAACCTCACCAGTCTGACGGAGGAAGTAAAAAAGGACCTGCAAAGATGGAGCACACTTCCACTCTCCCTCACGGGGAGAGTCCAGACGATCAAAATGAACGTACTGCCCAGGTACCTCTTCCAACTTAGATCCATTCCGATCTACATCCCCAAGGCCTTTTTCAAAGCAGTAGACAAATTAATCATGGGTGAGGGGGGGGGGAAGGAAACATGCTGGGATCCCAAAGAAAGTCCTACAAAAAACAAAATCCATGGGAGGGCTATCTATCCCAAACCTACAATTCTACCACTGGGCGGCGATGGCCGAGCGAATAAGGGGATGGATCAAGGAGCCAGAAGCCGAGTGGCTGCGCGCGGAAGAGGCCTCCTGCATGGGGACCTCCCTCCGGGCCCTCGCCACGGCAGCACTCCCATCCCCACCCAAAAAATACTCCAGCAGCCCGGTGGTGATAGCCACCCTCCAGTCCTGGAACCAACTACAGCAGCAATTTGGCCTGGCCAAAGTGTCGGACAAAGCTCCCATCTGCAACAACCATAGGTTCACACCAGCGCTGACTGACGCCACCTTCAAAAGCTGGGGGCAGGACAGGGGGACACTGACAGTCAGGGACCTATACACGGATGGCAGGATCGCAACACTGGACGAACTGACAGAGAAATTCCAGCTAGCCAAGGGGAACGAGCTAAGGTATCTACAGCTCAAAAACTTCCTACGAAAGGAGACAAGGACGTACCCACAACCGCCACGACAGACATTACTGGAAGAACTACTGGACGCAAGCATACTAGACAAAGGAAACTGTGGTGACATGTATGACCGACTGATAGAATGGGCCGACACCGAACTGGACGCAACAAGAAAGAAATGGGAGGAGGACCTGGGGATTGAGATAGGGTGGGGGCTCTGGAGCGAAGCACTGCATAGGGTCAATTCCACCTCCACGAGCGCAAGGCTCAGCCTGACGCAGCTAAAAGTGATACATAGAGCCCACTTAACAAGAACCCGTATGAATAGGTTCTTCCCGGAGGTGGAGGATAGATGTGAACGGTGCCAAGGAAGCCCGGCCAACCACGCCCACATGTTCTGTGTTCTGGTCTTGCCCCAGACTTGCAGGGTACTGGACAGCCTTCTTCGAGGCAATGTCCAAAGTGGTGGGGATGAGGGTGGAGCCATGCCCGAATGTGGCGGTTTTCAGGGTTACGGACCAGCCAGATCTATTCCTGGGGAGGAGGGCGGGCGCCCTTGGCCTTTGCCTCCCTGATCGCCCGCCGTAGAATCCTGTTCGGCTGGCGGTCAGCAGCACCACCCAAAGCTGCAGACTGGCTGTCCGACCTCTCAGAATCTCATCAAATGGAGAAAATCAAATTTGCCATCCGAGGGTCGGACGACGGCTTCCACAGAACGTGGGAGCCATTCACCCAATTGTTCCGGGACCTGTTTGTGGCCAACAAACAAGCGGAAGAATAGCCAGGTAGCCAAGAACCAGGGGAAAGCAGCCAAAGCATGAAAGGGAGAGATAGACCGGGAGAAGGGTGGGGGGGGGAGGGGGAGCTAAACCTATGAGGAAAGAAAGGCGAACCATGGGAGGGGGGAGGGGAGGGGAGGGGAGAGGGAAGAGACAGGGAACAAGAGAGGAGAACCAGGGAGGTGAGAGCTGGAAGGAAGGCACGGGATACAATAACGAACATGGCACATCTCCAGGAGTAGGGAACGAGGAGAATGAAGACGAAAGACGGGGGGAACGGCAGAAGCGGAGGTGAGCGCGAGCCGGCAGTGAGATCCGTCCGGGGGAAGCAAGCGGCAACACCAACACCAAACCTATTCGAGTATTGCCCACTGTAATTGTCTCTCCGGCACCCGAATGTATATTTACCTCCCCGGTCTCCACCACCCCCCCCTCCCTCTCCCACAAACAGTCGCCTATTTATGTGTTGTAAACAATCTTGCCAGTTGTAGAGAGTTGCTGCTGTTGAGCTGGTGCACAATACCCTACCAGTTATCCTATTTTATTTTTTTGCAGTATTTTTAAAAAACTATTTACTATTTTCTTTTTTCTGGTATGTTTGGGTGTGCCCTTCTCTTCTATATATGTGTGTATAAATATATGTTTCATATCCTGTGTACATAACGGTAAATATATTTTGTTCAAAAACCCAATAAAAAACATTTATAGAAAAAAAAGTATCGTGAGTAATGTGTATAAACATAGAAAATCACATTTAATATGGTTATAAGTCAGCTAAACATTCCTGCTGTGCTTTTTGGTTACATATGCGCTGGTTTTACATGTGGAACACTGGTGCCCATTTAAGTTCCATTTATAAATCTAAGATTCCTGGGAAACCTGCCAGATTATAAAAGTCTGTGCCCTTTCCCTATGATGTCTCCTTTCCACTGGGAAAGTGATAAAGTGGCAAACATGGCGTCAGACACTTCCGTATACAGATATAAACTGCAGACTGCCTGATCTGGCAGAGGTCCCGTGGGTGGCCTGCAAGGATCCTTTTACATAGAGGTTAATGCAGCTGTAACCTTCACAGTGATGAGAAAAGTCATCTCAGATGTGTGAGTAAGCTTGGCTTCTGCTTTTCTATTGAAGCAGAGGTAGTAAAGTTAAATGTTCTCACTGACATAGCCAGGTAAGAGTGACATACCCAGCAAAGATAGGTTTTCCGTTGTTGACGGCAGTGAGCATACGGCTTGAAACATTGGGCGGGATTCTCCGACACCCCGCCGGGTCGGAGAATCGCGGGGGGGGGGGGGCGGCGTGAATCCTGCCCCCGCCGGCTGCCAAATCCTCCGGCACCGGGGATTTGGCGGGGGTGGGAATCACGCCGCGCTGGTTGGCGGCCGCTGGCAGCAGCCCCCCCCAGCGATTCTCCGGCCCGCGATGGGCCGAGTGGCCGACCGTTTTCAGTGGGTCTCGTCGGCGTATGTTATGACAGGTATTTGCCGGCGGGACCTGGCTCCACAGGCGGCCTCCGGGGTCCTCGGGGAGGCGCGGGGGGGATCTGGCCCCGGGGGGTGCCCCCATGGTGGCCTGCCCGCGATCAGAGTCCACCGATCCGCGGGCGGGCCTGTGCTGTGGGGGCACTCTATTCCTCCGCTACGGCTGGTGTACCGGTCTGCGATGGCTGGCGCGGAGATGAACCCCTCCTGCGCATGTGCTGAGATGATGCCAGTACATGTGGCGCTCCCGCGCATGCGCCAACTCGCGCCGGCCGGCGGAGGCCCTTCGGTGCTGGTTGGCGTGGCGCCAAGCCCCTTCTGCACTGGTCGCTGCAGCGCAAACCACTCCGGCGCCGGCCTAGCCCCTCAAGGTGCAAAGGATTCTGCACCTTGGGGGCGGCCCGACGCCGGAGTGGTTCACGCCACCGGAGTTGCCCGCCCCGCCGGTTTCCGAAGAATCCCGCCCATTGTTATACCGGGAGATTTGGACCCATTATGAACACAAAACAGAAAAGAGCATTTAGTACAAAATTAGATATATCCCCACTACCCACCCTAACTGAAATGCCAGCAACCTTAACAACAGTTATCGGCTGACAGAGAGTAGTCATAAATAGAGTGGATCGTAAGTGGTGTACAAGGGAATATAGTGAGAAGCTGGAACTCTCTTTCAGTAGTGTTTCAAACTGAAATTTAGTTTAGCACTTAGAATCGAAGTTAGGACTTTAAAAAGTCTAAAAGAATGGCAAGTTAGTCAGCAGTTAATAGAAACTGCCTGTCGGGGTACTCAATAGTGAGTTAGCTGTAAGTAATTGCCAGAATATGTGTCAATTACTTTAAACAGGGAACTGAATGAGCGCTTGTAACTTGGGTGTGGCTCCAAAAAGTGTATGAAAGTGAACAAGAATAATCATAAACTGAGTTGAGTGTTCTGTTGGGAAGTTAATGAGAGTGAAAATTCAATGCAGAGATGGGAAGGCTGTGCTGCCTTTTGCCTTCAATAATTGGAATGGAAGCTTAAGGCAGTATTTCAAATTTAGTCCAGTGTTTTAGTGAAATGAAATGAAAATCGCTTATTGTCACAAGTAGGCTTCAAATGAAGTTACTGTGAAAAGCCCCTAGTCGCCACATTCCGGCGCCTGTTCGGGGAGGCTGCTAATGGAAACAACTTCCCTACGTCCACCCTATCTAAGCCACTCATTATCTTGTAAGTTTCTATTAGATCTCCCCTCAACCTCCTAAACTCCAATGAATATAATCCCAGGATCCTCAGACGTTCATCGTATGTTAGGCCTGCCATTCCTGGGATCATCCGTGTGAATCTCCGCTGGACCCGCTCCAGTGCCAGTATGTCCTTCCTGAGGTGTGGGGCCCAAAATTGCTCACAGTATTCTAAATGGGGCCTAACTAATGCTTTATAAAGCTTCAGAAGTACATCCCTGCTTTTATATTCCAAGCCTCTTGAGATAAATGACAACATTGCATTTGCTTTCTTAATTACGGACTCAACCTGCAAGTTTACCCTTAGAGAATCCTGGACTAGGACTCCCAAGTCCCTTTGCACTTCAGCATTATGAATTTTGTCACCATTTAGAAAATAGTCCATGCCTCTATTCTTTTTTCCAAAGTGCAAGACCTCGCACTTGCCCACGTTGAATTTCATCAGCCATTTCTTGGACCACTCTTCTAAACTGTCTAAATCTTTCTGCAGCCTCCCCACCTCTTCCATACTACCTGCCCCTCCACCTATCTTTGTATCATCGGCAAACTTAGCCAGATTGCCCCCAGTCCCGTTATCTTGATCGTTAATATATAAAGTGAACAGCTGTGGCCCCAACACTGAACCCTGCGGGACACCACTCGTCACGGGTTGCCATTCCGAAAAAGAACCTTTTATCCCAACTCTCTGCCTTCTGCCTGACAGCCAATCGTCAATCCATGTTAGTACCTTGCCTCGAATACCATGGGCCCTTATTTTACTCAGCAGTCTCCCGTGAGGCACCTTATCAAAGGCCTTTTGGAAGTCAAGATAGATAACATCCATTGGCTCTCCTTGGTCTAACCTATTTGATATCTCTTCAAAGAACTCAAACAGGTTTGTCAAGCACGACCTCCCCTTACTAAATCCATGCTGACTTGTCCTAATCCGACCCTGCACTTCCAAGAATTTAGAAATCTCATCCTTAACAATGGATTCTAGAATCTTGCCAACAACCGAGGTTAGGCTAATTGGCCTATAATTTTCCATCTTTTTCCTTGTTCCCTTCTTGAACAGGGGGGTTACAACATCGATTTTCCAATCCTCTGGGACTTTCCCTGACTCCAGTGACTTTTGAAAGATCATAACTAATGCCTCCACTATTTCCAAGTTACTGGACTAGTAATGAAGAGGCTTCAACTAATAATTCAGAGTCCAAATCTGACCATGGCAGCTAGGGAGTTTAAAATCAGTTAATAAAACGTTAGGCCTGAATTTTGAGCGAATGGCGAGATTCTTCGTCTGTGGGAAAATGTTGGCCGAGCCCGAGTTCAGAAGTCCAGCCCCTGAACCCAGCCTCTACTATTTTTGCGGGGGCATGGAATTGGGGCAGGCTCTAAATTGTACATGGTTCACAGTGACATCTGCCCATACATATCAGCAGCTGCCTCCACTCATGGATGATGTTTGGTGAGGTAACTGTTTGAAACCCAAATTGTGCATACTGGACTGGGTAGGAGCAGGTCTGAACTTTGTACATTTGTTTGAATAGCCAGGGTAATATTTTGGAGAGGTAGATACCCATTGGATTTGGTTCCAGGACATGTTTGGGAGAGGTAAGGCACAGTTTAGGAGAAGGTAAGGCACGCTTTGGGATGGTCAGGTGCTGTTTGGGGTTGTTAAGAGCAGACATAATTGGGTATAAAAGTGCATAAACCCATTGGGACTGCCCAAGTTGTCAGACAACTGTCCAAGTTGGCAGAGAACTGTCCGAGTTGTTAGAGAAATGTAAAAGCTGTCAACAAACTATAAAATCTGTCACAGAATTCTTAAAGCGGTCTAATAATTTTCATCTCATAGAAAGACCCAGAAATTATAGCATAGTGATAATGTTACTGTGTTAGTAATTGAGAGGTTTCAACTAATAATCTAGGGACCAAATTCTAACATGGCAGCTAGGGAGTTTAAATTCAGTTCATAAAAAGCTAGGCCTGAATTTTGAAGCAAATGGAGAGGCTTTCCATCTCATTGGAACTGTGAAAAGTCAATGAACTGTCAAAGCTGTCAAAGACTTAAATTCTGCTGGGCTTTAAATTCAAAAAATGTGTCGAGTTTTTAAACAATTAGTGCTTGATATTTCACTCGGTCTGTTCACATAGCCTGAGGGTTACTGTTATTGGATTTGTGCTGTGTGAATCATTTTACAACCTTACTTTATCACAGTGGGGTGCTTATTAAGTGGTTAAAGAATAGAACTGTTTGTTTCCATAAGAGTTTATGTGGGCGGCACAATAGTACAGCGGTTAGCACTGTTGCTTCACAGCGCCAGATTCCCAGGTTTGATTCCAGGCTTGGGTCACTGTCTGTGCGGAGTCTGCATGTGCTCCCTGTGTCTGCGTGGGTTTCCTCCGGCTGCTCCGGTTTCCTCCCACAAGTCCCGAAAGACGTGCTGTTAGGTAATTTGGACATTCTGAATTCTCCCTCTGTGTACCCGAACAGGCGCCGGAATGTGGCAACTAGGGTTTTTTTAAAGTAACTTTTTTGCAGTGTTAATGTAAGCCTATTGTGACAATAATAATAATAATAATAATAATAATAATAATAATAATAATAATAATAATAATAATAATAATAATAATAATCGCTTGTCACAAGTAGGCTTCAATGAAGTTGCTGAGAAAAGCCCCTAGTCGCCACATTCCGGCGCCTGTTCGGGGAGGCCAGTACGGGAATTGAACCCGCGCTGCTGGCCTGGTTCTGCATTACAAGCTAGCTGTTTAGCCCACTGTGCTAAACCAGCCCTTAGAAAAATTATTATATATTATTTGAAGCATTTTCAATGAATTGGATGGACTCTTGTCAATTAATTTTTTTTTTAGATGTGATATGATCAATAGACACCTAACTTCATAGCTCCTAAGATTTGCCCATGGTGGATACCAAATGAGTTGCCATGGAAAGGGTAAGGGTAAAGGGTTGGGGCAAGGGTTATGAAGAGTTTGGACTAAGTTGGTATAGGGGCTATAGAGGGCCATGGGCGGGGTGGGCAACATTGGTTGGTATATGCAGTATAAGGGGCCATGGTGGTGGGTAGCGGACAGGTACGGTGGCCATTGGGTGGGTGGAGGGCATGGGTTGGTATGGATCGGACATGGGGAGTGTGTCGGAGGGGTGAGGATTGGGGAGTATTTTTTGTTTTCTTAATTTAAAAAAATTAATTCAACAAAGTGCCAGGGCACTGAGGGGCCTTCCACTCAGCAGCCCTCCTCCACACCCGGCCCTCTTCCACACCCAGCCCTCTTCCACACCTGGCCCTCTTCCACACCCGGCCCTCTTCCACACCCGGCCCTCTTCCACACCCGGCCCTCTTCCACACCCGGCCCTCTTCCACACCCGGCCCTCTTCCACACCCGGCCCTCTTCCACACCCGGCCCTCTTCCACACCCGGCCCTCTTCCACACCCGGCCCTCTTCCACACCCGGCCCTCTTCCACACCCGGGCCTCTTCCACACCCGGCCCTCTTCCACACCCGGCCCTCTTCCACACCCGGCCCTCTTCCACACCCGGCCCTCTTCCTCAGCCGGCCCTCTTCCACACCCGGGCCTCTTCCTCAGCCGGCCCTCTTCCACACCCGGGCCTCTTCCACACCCGGCCCTCTTCCACACCCGGGCCTCTTCCACACCCGGCCCTCTTCCACACCCGGGCCTCTTCCTCAGCCGGCCCTCTTCCACACCCAGCCCTCTTCCACAGCCGGCCCTCTTCCACAGCCGGCCCTCTTCCACAGCCGGCCCTCTTCCACAGTCGGGCCTCTTCCTCAGCCGGCCCTCTTCCACACCCGGGCCTCTTCCACACCCGGCCCTCTTCCACACCCGGCCCTCTTCCTCAGCCGGCCCTCTTCCACAGCCGGCCCTCTTCCACACCCGGCCCTCTTCCTCAGCCGGCCCTCTTCCACAGCCGGCCCTCTTCCACACACAGCCCTCTTCCACAGCCGGGTCTCTTCCACAGCCGGCCCTCTTCCACAGCCGGCCCTCTTCCACACCCGGCCCTCTTCCACAGCCGGCCCTCTTCCACAGCCGGCCCTCTTCCTCAGCCGGCCCTCTTCCACAGCCGGCCCTCTTCCACACCCGGCCCTCTTCCACAGCCGGCCCTCTTCCACAGCCGGCCCTCTTCCACAGCCGGCCCTCTTCCACAGCCGGGCCTCTTCCACAGCCGGGCCTCTTCCCCAGCCGGCCCTCTTCCACACCCAGCCCTCTTCCACACCCAGCCCTCTTCCTCACCCAACAGCCCTCCGCACACGGCCCTCTTCCACACCCGGCCCTCTTCCTCAGCCGGCCCTCTTCCACAGCCGGCCCTCTTCCACACCCGGCCCTCTACCTCAGCCGGCCCTCTTCCACAGCCGGCCCTCTTCCACACCCGGCCCTCTTCCTCAGCCGGCCCTCTTCCACACCCAGCCCTCTTCCACAGCCGGCCCTCTTCCACAGCCGGCCCTCTTCCACAGCCGGCCCTCTTCCACAGCCGGCCCTCTTCCACAGCCGGCCCTCTTCCACAGCCGGCACTCTTCCACAGCCGGCACTCTTCCACAGCCGGCCCTCTTCCACACCCAGCCCCCTTCCACACCCAGCACCCCTCCGCACACGGCCCTCTTCCTCACCCAACACCCCTCCGCACACGGCCCTCTTCCACACCCAGCCCTCTTCCTCACACAACACCCCTCCGCACACGGCCCTCTTCCACAGTCGGCCCTCTTCCACAACCGGCCCCTTTCCACAGCCGGCCCCCTTCCACAGCCGGTCACCTTCCACACACAGCCCTCTTCCACAGCCGGCCCTCTTCCACAGCCGGCCCTCTTCCACAGTCGGCCCTCTTCCACACCCAGCACCCCTCCGCACACGGCCCTCTTCCTCACCCAACACCCCTCCGCACACGGCCCTCTTCCACACCCAGCCCTCTTCCACACCCAGCCCTCTTCCTCACCCAACAGCCCTCCGCACACGGCCCTCTTCCACAGCCGGCCCTCTTCCTCACCCAACACCCCTCCGCACACGGCCCTCTTCCACAGTCGGCCCTCTTCCACAACCGGCCCCCTTCCACAGCCGGCCCCCTTCCACAGCCGGTCACCTTCCACACCCGGCCCTCTTCCACAGCCGGGCCTCTTCCCCAGCCGGGTCTCTTCCACAGCCGGCCCTCTTCCACAGCCGGCCCTCTTCCACAGCCGGCCCTCTTCCACAGCCGGCCCTCTTCCACAGCCGGGCCTCTTCCACAGCCGGGCCTCTTCCCCAGCCGGCCCTCTTCCACACCCGGGCCTCTTCCACACCCAGCCCTCTTCCACACCCAGCCCTCTTCCTCACCCAACACCCCTCCGCACACAGCCTTCTTCCACAGCCGGCCCTCTTCCACAGCCGACCCTCTTCCACAGCCGGCCCCCATCCACAGCCGGCCCTCTTCCACACCCAACCCCCCTCCTCACCTAGCTCTCTTCCACATACAGCCCTCTTCCACAGCCAACCCCCCTCCAGAGAATTTTCACAAGAATGAACCTTGTCATATGAGGAACGGTTGAGGACTCTGGACCTGTACACGTTGTAGTTTAGAACGATGAGGGGGGATCTTATTGAAACTTACAGGATACTGAGAGGCCTGGATAGAGTGGACATGGAGAGAATGTTTACACTAGTAGGAGACACTAGATCCCGAGGGCACAGCCTTAGACTGAAGGTGCGATCCTTCAAAACAGAAATGTGGAGGAATTTCTTCAGCCAGGGGGTTAGGGCTGCATTCATTCCGTAAATAAGGATTTTTCTTAAAACCGGTATTGTGGATTTCCAGTGGCGGATGTAGCAGGAAAGATGCACCAGACGGCTCTCTGCATTGAATCTTACTTTTAAAGTACAACGGCTGCAGTACAAGTTTTTAAAAACTGTCAAAGCAATAAATAAATACCCAATCTGCAAAATATATCTCCAGAAATTTTGATGGTATTAGACAGGGGGCTGGATTCTCCGTTGTCGGGTTGCTCCATTTTATCCGCAGCCCGGGGATTTCCCGACGGTGTGGGGCTGCCGCACAATGGGAAACCCCATTGACCGGCTGGCGAAACGGAGCGTCCCGCCGGCGGAATGAAGCAGAAATCTGGCACGGCGGAACGGAGAGTCCAGCCCAGGAACTTTGCAAAGTTGATTGGGGGAGTCTGTTGGCCGGCAAAGGGATGGCTGGTAAGTGGGAGGCTTTCAATAGTGTGTTAACCAGGGTTCAGGGTAAGCACATTCCTTTTAGAGTGAAGGGTAAGGCTGGTAGAAGTAGGGAACCCTGGGTATTGAGGCTCTGGTCAAAAAGAAGAAGTAGGCATATGACATGCATAGACAGCTGGGATCCCTTGAAGAGTATAGAGGTTGTTGGAGTAGAGTTAAGAGAGAAATCAGGTGGGCAAAAAGGGGACATGAGATTGCTTTGGCAAATAAGCCAAAGAGGAATCCAACGAGCTTCTACAAATACATAAAGGGCAAACGAGTAACGAGGGAGTAGGGCCTCTTCAGGATCTAGAAGGTCATCTATGTGCGGATCCACAAGAGATGGGTGAAATCCTAAATGAATGTTTTTCTCATCGGTATTTACGATTGAGAAAGGCATGGATGTTAAGGGACTTGAGGAAATAAATAGTGGTGTCTTGAGGAGTGTACATATTACAGAGGAGGAGGTGCTGGAAGTCTTAAAGCGCATCAAGATAGATAAATCCCCAGGACCTGATGAAATGTATCCCAGGACATTGTGGGAGGCTAGGGAGGAAATTGCAGGTCCCCTTGCAGAGATATTTGAATCGTCGACAGCCACAGATGAGGTGCCTGAAGATTGGAGGGTAGTAAATGTTGTGTCTTTGTTTAAGAAGAGCCACAGGTAAAAATCTGGGAACCAGTGAGCTTAACGTCTCTGGTGGATACGGTGTTAGAAGGAATTCTGAGAGACAGGATCTACAGGCATTTAGAGAGGCAAGGACTGATTGGGGACAGTCAGAATGGCTTTGTGAGTAGAAAATCTCAATTTGATTGAATTTTTTGAAGGGGTAACCAAGAAGGTAGATGAGGGCAGTGAGTCGAAGTTGTCTACATAGACTTTAGCAAGGCCTTTGACAAGGTACCGCATGGTAGGTTGTTGCATAAGGTTAAATCTCACGGGGTCCAGGGTGAGGTAGCCAATTGGATACAAAATTGGCTTGACGGCAGAAGACAAATGGTGGTTGCAGAGGGTTGTTTTTCAAACTGGAGGCCTGTGACCAGCGGTGTGCCTCAGGGATCAGTGCTGGGTCCACTGTTATTTGTTATTTATATTAATGATTTGGATGAGAATTTAGCAGGCATTCTTAGTAAGTTTGTAGATGACACCAAGATTGGTGGCGTAGTGGACAGTGAAGAAGGTTATCTAGGATTGCAATGGGATTTTAATCAATTGAGCCAGTGGGCCAATGAGTGGCAGATGGAGTTTAATTTGAATACATGTGAGGTGATGCATTTTGGTAGATCGGATCAGGGCAGGACCTACTCAGTTAATGGCAGGGAGTTGGGGAGAGTTATAGAACAAAGAGATCGAGGGGTACAGATTCATAGCTCCTTGAAAGTGGAGTCACAGGTGGAAAGGGTGGTGAAGAAAGCATTCAGCATGCTAGGTTTCATTGGTCAGAACATTGAATACAGGAGTTGGGACGTCTTGTTGACGTTGTGCAAGACATTAGTAAGACCACATTTGGAATACTGCGTAAAGTTCTGGTCACCCTATCATAGAAAGGATATTATTAAACTAGAAAGAGTGCAGTAAAGATTTACTGGGATGCTACTGGGACTGGATGGTTTGAATTATAAGGAGAGGCTGGTAGGGGGTTTCCAAAGGTAGGGGAGTCTAAAACTAGAGGGCATAGGTTTAAGGTGAGGGGGGAGAGATGCAAAAGGGTCCAGAGGGGCAATTTCTTCACAGAGGGTGGTGAGTGTCTGGAACGAGCTGTCAAAGGCAGTAGTAGAGGCGGGTACAATTTTGTCTTTTAAAAAGCATTGAGACAGTTATATGGGTAAAATGGGTACAGAGGGATATGGGCCAAATGCGGGCAATTGGGACTAGCTTAGCGGTAAAAACTGGGCAACACGGACAGGTTGAGCCAAAGGGCCTGTTTCCATGCTGTAAACCTCTATGACTCTATGACTAAATAAAAAGAGTGGAAAGGAAATGTGAAGCACTTACCCCTCGGACTCAGAGGCCTCGCAGGACACAGCGGGTGGCAAAATGGCGGCGGCGGCGGCCTCCCCCTCCTGCCAGGCGACCATGTTGCTGACGGATGATGACATCAGCCACTTTGTGGAGGCTGAGCTAAGAAAATATCATCAGAGCCTGACAGAGGTGAAAAGATCCGCATATGAAGCCCTGGACCAGGTATCATAAATTAGAAAATAAGAGTAAAGTTATGGAAGCACGTAGGGCTATTGTGAGAAACATGGAGGCACTATTTCTGATCATAGTGATCGAATTTCCCCACTAGAAAATGGCCTGTCTTCGGTAGTGGAGACAAATAAAATTCTAAAGACCAAATTGAATGACCTAGAAAACAGGTCACAAAGGCAGAATATACACCTTGTGGGTTTGTCAGAGAGGATGGAGGGCAACACCCCTACAGAATATTTTTCCAACATGCAAACCAAAATGGTAGGCGAAGGTGTCTTCACATCTCCCCCGGAGCTAGACCGCACTCATCGCACATTGCGACCGAGATCTTGTGCTGGGGAACCCCCATGTGTGGTTATAATCATATTCCACAACTTCAAGAAGAAGGAACATGTCTTTCGATGGGCTACCGGGAGATAAAATGGGAAGGTCACTCGGTTCGGTTGTATCAAGACCTGGCAAAGAAGAGAGCAGCTTTCAATGAGGTGAAATCTATTCTATATAAAAAGGGTCTCCGGTTTGGTCTGATATACCCAGCCCGCTTCCGGCTGTCTGTCGGGGAGAAGGATCATTTTTTCGACTCCCCTGAAGACGCAAACGTATTTGTCCAGAAGCTCAGTTTGAAATCTGTTTTATTACATTTTATATTGAAGTTAATATGTGTTTTGAAGTTCAGAAGTTTTTACAGTGTTAGTTTGCATAAACAAAGTACCGTGCTGCACTTATTCCTCTCGTGTTATCGTTGTATCGTTGCATCATGAATGTTGGTATCTTTGAGTAAATGGTTGAGCGGAGAGCCTCCCAGCTTAGGATGAGGTTAGCTGATGGGAGGTACAAAAGTAGGTATGCTACAGCTCTTAGTCGTAATACCTTGTGAATATAGTTTTGATAGGTTTATGGTCTGTAAACATTTATTATTACTATTGGGTGTTATTGGGTTAGGGAGGGAGAAGGGGAGGGAGGGCTAGTTAGTTGTTGATGTTGTCCACTATTCTGTGTTGGTCTGGTCTTTGGACCGGGCTTGGCCACTGTCCTGGTGGGCTCTCTTCACCTTGGCTTATTGAGACACCTTACTTGTTAATCTTCAGAGGTAATGGGTGATCCTTGTGTGAGAGGCGGTGGGAGAATCTCCATTTTGCCTTGTAATTTGGAATGTTAGGGGTTCAAATGGGCCAGTGAAATGGGCAAGGGTTTTTGCTAATCTGAAGAGTTTAAACCCGGGTGACATATTTGTAGAGGAAATCCACCTATGGGTGAAGGACCAGATAAATCTTCACTCAGTCTTCAATGATACGGCTAGAGGCACGGCAATGCTAATCCATAAAAAAATACAATTTACTCTCTCTCGGATTATGATGACCCCAATGGTCGTTTTATTGTTGGCTGTAGTTCATTAGTGAACACTCCGGTTATTTTAGTAAATATGTATGCTCCTAACTGGGACGATCCGAATTTTATAAACTCCCTGGTGAATCTCCACCCTGACTTAGACTCACATCGGTTGATTCTAGGAGGTGACCTAAACTGTGTCTTGGACCCTAAATTGGACTATTCCATGCCAAAATCTCTGACCCCATCTGGGCTGTCCAGGCACTGATCTCATTCATGCAATGGATTGGGGGGAGGGGGGTGGGGGGTGGATCTGTGGCATTTTCAGCATCCAAACAGTAAAGAATTTTTCTTTTTTTCACGTTTACCATACCTACTTTTTCTATTGTTAACAAGTCCCTCCTCCTGTCAGCGATGGCAGCTAAATACTCAGCAATTGTCATCTCTGACCATGCTTCTCATTTTATTGATTTTTGTTTTGATTTTGGTCCTCTCAAACACTCACCTTGGAGACCAGACACTACTTTGTTGTCTGAAGACAAGTTTTGTGAGCTTTGGTCTGCTGTCATAGCAGACTTTATGAAGCTCAACAAAACAGAGCCAATATCTCCTTCAACACTCTGGGAAACTCTAAAAGCCGGTGAAATGGGAAAGGGGGGAGATTATTTCATAAAAAGCCCACGTCATGAGTTTGCAAAAAGTGAAACAACAAAGGCTAGTGGACTCTATTTTGGAGGTTGACTGCCAATATTCAATTGCTCCAACGCCAGATCTACTGATGCACAGACAAAAATTTACAATTGCAATTCGAATTGACATCTACAGACAGAGCTGTGCATCAGTTGCGACGTTCCAGGTGCACCTTCTATGAACATGGGGAAAAGGCGGGTTGGGTTGTCTTCTTGCGCACCAACTCAAGAAGCAGACTGCCACCCGGGAAATTCCTCGGATTCGGATTAAGGAACATAACAGTGTCAGCACCTCTTCAAGTTAATGCAACTTTCATTTTGTATTACCATGAGCTGTATGAGTCAGAGCCTCTTCCAGACACTTCAGATAAGAAGAGTTTTCTAGATGGTTTACGCATCCCGATCACTGAGGAAGGCAGGGCAAGGGAACTGGAATCCCCTTTAAGCCCAGAAGAAATACAGAAATGTATCAGACAAATGGCAATCTGGCAAAGCTCCCGGTCTGACGACTTCCCAACCAAATTTTATAAAATGTTCTCAGAGCAGCTTTCCCCTCTATTAATGGATTTGTTTAATGATTCGCTGTCTAGGGGGTCACAACCTCCGACCCTTGCCCAAGCCTCAATTTATGATCTCCTTAAAGAGGTAAAGACCCAGTAGAGTGTGGGTCATATTGACCCATTTCACTCCTTATCACAGATGTTAAACTACTGGCTAAAGTCCAGGCATCCCGAATGGAGCCCTGTCTCCCGGTTATAATGTTGGAGGACCAGACAGCCTTTATTAAAGGCAGACAGTTGTAGGTCAATGTCCAACCCTCTTAAACATTGTTCTTCCCCCCCCCCCCCCCCCCTCCTCCCCACTGCTGCTCGAGAACCTGGTCATAGTATCTGTGGATGCTGAAAAGGCATTTGAAAGGGTGGAATGGAATTATCTCTTTGAGATTTTAGGGAGATTTGATTTCAGCCCTAAATTTTCCTCCTGGATTCATCTGATGTACAATGCCCCTAAAGCCAACGTCCAATATTCTTCAGAATATTTCTCGTTAGGCATGGGCACTAGACAGGGCTGCCCCCTTTCCCTGTTGCTCTTTGAACTGGCTATTGAGCCCGTCTGGATAACATTCAGGTCATCAGATGGGTGGAAGGGTATACACCGGGAGGGAGTGGAGCACCGGGGGCTGAATTTTCCACTGTCGGGTGTCATAATGTACCACTATATCATGGTGCAGACACACACTCTGATGGACACAGCAAGACCAATCAACACACACAACACCGCAGCCAATCACCAGTTATAGCACACTCACTATATAGACAGAGGGCATCAGAGTTCCCGCTCATTCGGGATGCAGCCTCTCAGAAGGACAGAGCTTACAGCTTACAGCACAGATCTTCACCATGTGCTGAGTGCATAGACTGGTTCGGACAGGCATAGGTCTTTAGTTTAATCTAACATCGTGTCAACCCACAGTGAAAGTATGTTCAACAGTTTCTAACTTAATAAAATAGTGTTGCACTATTTTAAGTGTTGGTGGCCTGTATGTGTTCCACGAATCCAGAGCGCCCAACACATCATCGGGATGCTCCATTTTGCAGGCAGCCCGGGGGTTTCCCAACGCCGTGGGGGTGCCCCACAATGGGAAAGCCCATTGACCAGCCGGTGAAATGGAGAATCTCGGCAGCGTGATGAACCAGAAATCTGGCACGGTGGGACGGAGAAACCTGCCCCGGGTCTCACTCTATTCTGATGATCTACTTCTATATATTACAGACCCGGCCTCCTCAATACTAATAATAATAGTAATAATCCTTTATTGTCACAAGTATGAAGTTACTGTGAAAAGCCCTTGTCACCACATGCCGGCGCCTGTTCAGGTAAGCTGGTACGGGAATTGAACCCGCACTGCTGGCCTTGTTCTGCATCACAAAGCAGCTGTCTAGCTCACTGAGATAAACCAGTCCTTATGCAATAGACAATATAATGAGGGGCTGTTTAGCAAAGGGCTAAATTGCTGGCTTTGAAAGCAGACCAAGGCAGGCCAGCAGCACGGTTCAATTCCCGTAACAGCCTCCCCGAACAGGCGCCGGAATGTGGCGACTAGGGGCTTTTCACAGTAACTTCATTTGAAGCCTACTTATGACAATAAGCGATTTTCATTTCATTTCATTTTCATTTCAATGAGGATACTCACAACATTCACCAACCTCTCAGGGTAAAAATGAGTGCTTTCCAGAAAATCCATCAGCCAGAGAGGCTCAACTTAGTACATTGGCATTTAATTTCTTGCCCTCTAAATCCCAATACCTGGGATCCGTGTCGCTCATAACTGGGCTTTGCTTCACAAACAACCACTCAAGCCTCATCAGTAATGTTAAAGTGGACTTACAGAGGTGGAGTACTCTTTCTTTGACTCTTGCAGACAGGATCCAAACTATCAAGATGAATGTGCCCCAAAGATTTCTATTTTTATTTCAATGTGTCCCCATTTTTTTGTCCAAATTGTTTTTTATTACAGTTAAAAAATTCATTTTAAATTTTGTCTGGATTATTAATATTATTGTCCTAGAGTATGCAGCACTCTGCTTCAGAGAGACAGAGGATCGGCAGGTATGGTCCTCCCAAATCTCTTGTTTAATTGAAAATCCTACTAGTGATCCTAGCACAAATTGGGGTAAAATGGAGTCTCAATGTTGCACCACAACCTCCTCCCTATGTGTTATAATTACTGCATCACTGCCCTTCTCCCCTGCAGGTCATTCCTCGAGTCCTGTGGCGATCTCCTGCCTCAGGATTTGGAAGCAGTTCCGGCAGCACATCAACCTTCTCTCACATCAACCTTGCTTGCCCCAATCTGCAACAATCACTTCTTTGTACCTTCGAGCTTGGACCCATCGTTCAGGTCTTGAAAACTTTGGGGACTTGATTTTAGAAGGAAGTTTTGCCTGTCTTGGGAGAATCACAGACAAATTTAGTTTGACTGGCTCCAACCTTTTTTGTTTCTTCCAAATTCAAGATGTTTTCTTCCTTTCTACTGACCCCATCCACTTCCTTGGTGGAGAAGGTTCTGTCCTTGGCACAGCAAAACACAGGTGAATTGTCTATCTCAAACCTGTATAGCCTTAATCTTTTTTCAGATCCTTGCCCTCTGGATGGAGTAAAGAAGAAATGGGTTGGGGAGCTAGGCCCTGTACTTAATGAGGAGGTGTGGAAAGAAGCCCTCTACAAGGTGAATTTCACTTCATCTTGTGCCAGACCGAGCTTGATTCAGTTCGAAGTATTACATAGAATACATTGGACTGAGGAGAGGAAGAGTGGATTATTCTGAGATGTGAAGAACAAGTGTGATCGCTGCTCACTTACGGTGGCTAACAACACTCCCATGTTTTGGTCTTGTCTTAAGCTTGCTGGATACTGGTTCCCTTTCTTGATATATCTAAGATTTTACAGGTGGCCCTAGAACCTTGGAGTTTCGGACAGTCCGCCATCCCATTCAGTGGTAGGAGCGGATGTTCTCGTCTTTGCCTCTCTAATAGCCAGGGGGCGAATATTGCTCAATTGGAGGTCTCCCATGCCACCTAAAGCATCCGCATGCATGGAGGACAGGTTGTCATTCCTGCATCTGGAGAAGATTAAATACACTATTAGGGGCTCAGTGGGGCGGTTCTACCAGAGATGGTGGTCATTAATCTCGTTCTTAAAGATTTGGACACAATTGAGAGTTTAAGGGGTTAGGTTATAATGGGGCTAGTTTGAATATTATCTTCATAGTTGCTTAAACCAATGTATTTATCTTTCTCTTCTTTGATTCTGTGCCTATATAATATATATACTCCTTTGTTACTATTGTTGTTACTGTTCATATTTGATAACTCAATAAATATATATATTTTTTTAAACGGTATTGTGTAGTTCATTGGCTCACTTATGCACTAATTTAAATGCAGCTCAACATCTCAGCTGCCAGCCCTGAGAAGTCTGCCCTTTTTGAATTATGGTGTAAATTCCACATGCTGCCAATGACAAACAACACGTCTGCTCCAAAACAAATGGTAAACCGTGCTGCTCGTGCTTGCTATCAGAAGGTTCAGGTTTAGAGCCAAATGACTGGAATTTACCTCCACTGCGTATGTTTAATACAGCAATCTAAAGTGCTGAACATTTGTCAACCCTAAAATACTGCAGGACTTTCAATGGCTTTAGAATAAATTAATTAGGAGGGGAGCAAAAGGAGAAGGTAAGAAGCAGAGAGAGGGAATGTTGACTCATATTACTATGTGCGCCTTGTAGAGGCTGGTTATCGAACAATATCGAACAATGCTCTCCATTGCATTCTCCTTCCTTCACCCCAACCTTCCCATTCTGAATTCCTGCTTTCAGACACCCAAGAACTGGCACCCACCCAGCCACAGGAGCTCAAAAGGAAACAAGAAAGAAAAACATAACAGCAGTGACAAAGATGCTAAAAATAAAAGCAAAATACTGCATGTGCAGGAAATTTGAATTAAAAACACAAAAATCTGGAAAAGCAGCATTAGATTTGTAGAAGAGTCACATAGATTCGAAACATCAACTCTGGCTTCTCTTGCTTTCCACAGGTGCTGCCAGACCTGTTGAGTTACCCAGGATTTTCTGGTTTTATTTTATATCTGACAAAGATGCCCTTCACTTGACCACCCAACTGGTACTACATCTCCCCTGGAGGCCAGTAGACTGCAGCCAGGATAGGGGTAAAAGATGGTTCATTCATCAGCTCACTGGGGGAGGGGGGAGTGGGGGGGGGGGGGGGGGGGCAAGCTCGCAGACTTGTCTCTGGACATGGATGAGGCAGAACACTGGAGAATGGTGATAAGCTTCTTGGTGCATTGACGGACTTGCTGGGCAGCGTCACACTCAAGCAGCATGCAGGAGGATGGCGAAAACTTGGCACAGGGCATTGCACAGAGTTTGTCCTCTCCACACCCACTGATCTCCCTGCCCTGCTGCAGACTACAGCAATCACCGTACCTGTTTCTGCCTTTGTGTGGACTGGTCATTTAACCTCTGCCCACCCTATGAGACTGTAGCAACACTCCCTAAGAAGTACATCCAAACCACGTCATAGTTTTTCCAGGCACTTCACATTAGCAGAAGTTTGCAAAAAAAATCACCTGGCCCTTTAAGTAACGTGGGTGTTGGACCATCTCACAGGTGAACATCTGATGTTGATAAGTGACATATACATCCACACCAAGGACCTGCATGGTCCAAATTTGGGCAATGGATATCACAAAAGCAAGTAGGGCTGTGTGATGGCAGGATAACACTGGCTCAATTACTTCCAGTGTAGGAATGGGACATGGACAGACATTGTTCTCAAGTTGGTTGTCCATGTGGGCTCCATTAGAAGTGGCTGCCAGCTCAGTGTGTATCGTCCACAGGGGAACCAACTGCAGTGCTACCAAAGTGAAATTTGTAGAGGTGTCCTGAAGACATTTTCAGTGCAACTTAATTCCAGGTTAATGGTAGACTGGTTTATATCTCTGAACCCGAGGGTCAGATTCTCACATTCCTAGGATTATTGGATAACCCGGGCTGAACAGATACAGGAATACCGAGTAGGGAGGAGCATTCCCTTCTCAGGAAACTGATTTGAATATTTTTATCCATAAATTAATGGTCAGAAAAATCAGGCAGGTATTGTAAAGGATCTTTGGTTCCCAAAGGAAGACTGCCAAAGTTTAGTCCGTTATCAAGTTAAGTACGTTTATGAAGTGTTTCCTCTGTAAAATGTTTGCCTGTGTTAATACTTCAGTGTGTCAAAGATTATTGTATTTGTACAAGGCTGTATGAAGATCCACGCAATATAGTGACAAATCATAGAGAATACACAATATGGTTTTTTACAAGCAGACAGTGCCAGATGACACAAATACTCTGAAAGCCCCCTGCCCAGGTTTGAACATTCAACTGCACGTAATGAAAATTTGGACCAATTTAGACCATTTAAAATTTGGATGCATTTCACATGGCCTATCTCTTTAAAGGGGCATTCACATGCAGAGTGGAATGCTTCAATTGTGCCAAATGTTTCTGTGTCTCCAGTAGGCCAAGCATCTGTACCTTCCAATTATAGATACAGAATATTTCTATGATGTAGATAGTTATATTTTTTCTAAATGTTTTTATCAATGTTTCAATGGCCAAATCTAGGATATCAAACCCAAATGAAATTTAAACATTGCTGGTTACATTAAAAATATAAATCCACCATCAACTTCAAAACATGCAGTTGCATTATAAAGGTTTGCAAAATGTAGTTGTATAAGCTGGCATTTCACTTGGGTATTACCTGAGGAATTGTTTTCCCTCAATGCTCAGGAACATATGCATCCCAAAATGCATGGCTCAACTTATCTAAAAATTAAAACTTTTCTGCTTCAAACAGCACGTCTAAATTGAAAATTGTTTCCTCATCGCTGAGCAATCTAGTACATAAAATAATGTAAGTATTATTATTCTAAGTAGATCTTCTGTAGTACTAATCATGGTCAGTCAGCTGGACAATACATCTTTCAAAGATCTGCACAGGCACACACAATGGCAAGGAAGATGTCTGAGTCTGAATGTATTTAAGACATTTGTAATAGTAATGAAGGTTGGCGGTCTTGTGGGGTCCCGACCTCTGAACCAGAAGCACCAGGTTCGAATCCCACCCCAGGGCTTGATGGCAAAGGAAGACGCGTTCATAATGCATATCAACCTGCAAAATATTTCCAACACATAGCAATGGCAGGTGATAAGAATGGGAGAGACCTCTGGCCAGCCATGCTTGATGCAGAATGACGACCCTCAAGCTACAACAGGTTACTATCCCAGGAAAAACTAGCAATGGAAACAAATGAAAGTCTGTCTTGTGTACCACTAGGTGTGGGAAAAGAAACATCAGCAACACCAATGGAGATTGGAAGGGTGATTAAGGGGTTTAGCCGTCATGAGAAGATGATGTTATGGTGTAGGAGGAATAGTGAGAGAAAAATGGGAGTATTAAGGGTGGTGAATTGATCGGTGGGTATTAAGAGAAATGTTTTGATAGTCACTGTAAAAGGGTAGCAGGGTGGCAGAGCGGTTAGCACTGCTGCCTCACAGCGTCAGGGACCGTAGTTCAATTCTGGCCTTGGGTGACTGTGTGGAGTTTGCATGTTCTACCTGTGTCTGCATCGGTTTCCTCCAGCATCCTCCCGTACTCCAAAAATGTGCAGGTTAAATGGATACATAGATACATAGAAGGTAGGAGCAGGAGGAGGCTGATCATCCAACTCAATAGCCTAATCCTGCTTTCTCCCCATAGCCTTTGATCCGATTCTCCCCAAATTGGATTGGCCATGATAAAATATTGCCCCATAGTGTCCAAAGATCTGCAGGTTAGGTGGGGTTACCAGTGTTGTTTTTGGTCCTTTGTGCCTTACTAAGGAATCCACCAAACACTGCGACTTGTCCAAACCAGAATATTTAATTGAGTCTCATGTGGTAATATAGCAATCTGATACAGAGCATGTTATCCTGGAGTCTGTTAACTACTCCTCTGGAACTTGCACCTAGCACTGACCATTCACGTGCACATCTTATTACCCTCTCAATCTTCTTCTGAAGATGTCCGGATGTCACATGACCTTGGTCCACAGACCGCATGGTTTGCCTGTACCACCACCTGCAGGTTGGAGGTCGCTCACTGTTAGCGGAAGAAATTGCTATATATGTGTCAGAATTGGTATAAGTAATAATAAAGATGTCTCAAGTATTATAACAGCACAGGTCAAGGGAAAAAACAGTAGGCAAGGGGTTAAAATGTTTAGAAGTCACCTGCACTGTAAATAATTCAATCATCTCACAGGGCATTAGTATATGAAAGGAGAACCATATCATGGCTCCAGCCTGTCGATAAGGGATTCATTGTCCAGCCCAGTGCAGGGGATGAAAACACATTAACACCCCATCCAGAAGTTAAATATGTTGAACAGAATCCAAGAGATTGTAAAGAAGCATTGTGTTAGCTGATCGTTTTCCAAAAGAAACCAGGAAATATGCATACTGATCACCTTGTATTGTTCCGACTGAATTGATGACGATCATTTGCCGATTTGTAAATCTGAACGAACCTTAAATATATATGCGTGTAATTCTGACTAGGATCAGAGCTGATTTTTGAAAGCTGACCCTAGCAACAGAACTTGCCTCTCCTGTGTGCACACAGCAATTCCGAATAAACGCAACTTTTACAACTTCACGCAGTTGAGAACAGATTCTGAGCTTTACTTCCCTCCAACACTCACTATACATCTATAATATAGCCCATAGGCATATCACCACAACCGGGATAGGGCGGGGTAGTGGGCCTAGGTAGAGTGCTCTTTTGGGGGGTCTGTGCAGACTCGATGAGCCAAATGGCCTCCTTCTGCACTGTAGGGATTCTATGGATTCTATCCTGAGGCAGGATGTCAGGATATGAGTGAAATACTGGTGGAAGGGGGTTTCACAAGCTTGTAATAACTAAAGGGTGCGCAAGGTCCTGACTGTAACAGGGATGTTGGTGTCTGCAAGTATTGACGGATGTTAATGAGAAAATTAGCGAAAAAAATTCAATGTCAGTAAGTATGAGGTGATGGGCATTCTGGTAAAAAGAATAACAGCAGTAATTATTCTTTAAATGGAAGTGGACTCAGTGCTGTCGAAATATCAAGGCACTGGCAGGTTTGGTTCATAGGAAATTAAAGGCAGCACATCAGGCAGATAAGGCTGCAAAAATGTTAATGGAATTCTAAGCTTTATCACAAGAGGTATAAAATATAACAGCCAAGAGGTAATGATAAGTCTATATAAAACCATAATAAAATCTTAGTTCGATTAGTGTGAGCAGTATTGGGCTCCACGTTTTTAAGAAAGATATTGAAGCTTGAGAGAATGTACAAGATAGATTCTCGAGGGTATTGTGTGCTATGAGGAAATACAAATATGTAGAAAGAGGTTAAGAATTGAGCTTCTTTGTTAGAACATTGTAGATTATGGGACTGTGGTATTATAGGTATTACGGTACCCGAGAGGCTGAAGTACCATTGGTACAACCTATATGCTTGCTATTGGCTAGAGTGTATAATAGCTCCGCCCTGATAGGTGGGGTATAAGAACCCGTGCCGCTCCAGCAGCCCTCATTCAATACCTGAGCTGCTGGGGGAAACATCTAGCTTATTAAAGCCTTCAGTTGGATTACAACCTCGTTTTAGTGGTCATTGATCATGCATCAATTTAATAAGCTAGATTTTAAGAAGAAAGGATGGAGCTCCAAATCAAGCCGGAGTGTCTACAACTCAGCCCCCACGCGGCGAACTCAGCGGCGATCTTTAAGCACTGGATGGTATGTTTTAAAGGGTATCTCGAGACGGCATAAAACGCACCCACGGGAGGGCAGAAACTGCACGTCCTGCACTCAAGGGTGAGTCCGGAGATCTACAACCTCATCGAGGAAGCGGAAGACTTCGATGCAGCAATAGAGCTGCTAAAAGGACACTATATTCGCCCGGTAAACCAGGTCTACGCCCGGCATCTGCTTGCAACAAGACGGCAAACCCCTTGGGAAACGTTGGAGGAATTCTACCATGCACTACTGGTGCTGGGAAGAAGCTGCGGCTGCCCGCAAGTTTCGGCGAGCGAACACACAGAACTCTTAGTCTGGGACGCTTTCATGGCAGGTATGCTTTCATCACAAATCCGCCAGTGCCTGTTAGAGAAAGACACCCTGGGTCTTAGGGAGGCACGGGCCCATGCAGGCTCCCTGGACATGGCCTCCAGGAACGCCCGTGCCTACGTACCCGACCGCGCGGCAGCCCCCTGGGCAGCGTGGAACCCCCCAGCGGCCGACCCAGAGACTTCCCCCGTTCCCCTGCAGACCTGCGCTGCAAGGCGGCCTGGCAACCCCGGGGTGCCCCGCTGCTACTTTTGCGGGCAGGCCAAGCACCCCCGCCAGCGCTGCCCTTCCCGCGCATCCACCTGCAGGGGATGCGGCAAAAAGGGCCATTTCGTGGGAGTATGTCAGGCCCGAGCGTGGCCGCAGTCTCCAGCGGCGAATCCGGACCGCCACCACAAACTTTTCCACGGGCCAGTGGTCGCCACCACCCCCATATCCCAGGGCCACGTGCGGACCCCGGGCGCCGCCATCGTGTTCCACGGACGCCACGCTTGAGGGATGGGCGCCGCCA